>NW_007726215.1:0-31529 GCF_000696425.1 Galeopterus variegatus | reverse complement strand
GGGGGGGCAGGGGGGCCGCCCGCGAGGGTGCGGGCACCGCGAGCCCCCGGCGGCGGCGGCCCGGCTCACACCCGCGCGGACCCCCTCGCAGGCCGCCCTGGCACGCGCACGCTCACGCTGGCGCGCGCACACACCGGCACGCACCCGACACTCACAGGCTGACACACGCACACGCGGTGGGTGGCCAACTGCTGCCCTTGCTCAGATGTGCGGAGCTCGGACAGTCCCTCTCGGGCACCCCGGGCAGAAGGCGCAGCGCTGGCAGACAGAAGCCTGCTCTCTGCGCGCCCGAGTGTTTCACTGAACTCACTCGGCGCCTTGAGTCGGCCGGGCTCAGTCCTCAGTGAGTGCATACGATGAAGATGCACTAAGCAAAACCAGAAATACTGATTTCCCTACCACCCCCACCCCCACCCCTTTAAAAAAATTTGACTTGAGCAAACCCGAGAGGAAGTGGGGACGCGCGCTGGGACTCAAGGCAGACTCTGGCTATAAGTTTTAAATCCTCCTCTCTGACTGTCCGGTATATTCAGACCCGTGACTTAAATCCCATCCCCTGGACGTTTTCTTTGCATTCCTTTTCACTCCACACCTGTATTTTAGACTACAAACTGTTTCTCCTCCTACCCACCAAGTGGTTATTTAAGAAGAGTAGAGCAGAGGGGTTAAAGCGGTATTGGGACAGGAGAATATGTAGAACCATCACATTGATTTGGCATTCATTTGCTCTAAATAAGTTTTTGAAAAACTTGGAGAAAATGTTTAATAACATTTTGAAGCTTCTATTTTTTACAAAGCCTCCCCACACTCGTATTATTATTGATCACTAGGTATTTATTTGAGTGTACACTAGAGCTATATGTGTAGGAAAAAAAAAAAAATGCCCCTCCTTCCTGACTTTCACAGTGAGGTTTTCCTTTTGTCCATGTAGATTGCAGCCTAATTTTCTTCCTCTTTATCAGCAATAGAGATTGTAAGCAAAAGCAGTGCACACTGCTGACCAAATATAAGAAACATTAGCCTGGAGTGTTGGCGACCATTCCTGGCATCTGTCGCTCAAGATTTTCCTTCCTCGAGTTTGAAATATTCCTCAAACTGTAGGTTTAAAGATAAGGGTGGGTTGGTTGGTTAAAACGTGAGAAGAGCAGTCTGGGTAAAGGGAGGTTGGGAGAGAGTGGCCTACATAAGCTTACCCTTGGAAGACTGAACAAGAACACATGGGAAATACATTTAGAAGAGACTGACTGTAAACAATGATAATCAGGGCTTTCAAAAATCACAAAATGAATTGAAATATCCGATTCATTATTTATTCATCACAGCACAACTTTGCAAATCAGAATAGTGTTTGGAAACCAAGAGCCTTCTAGTTTGTACATCAAATCAGCAGATGGATCTCCCTTCCAAACTGTAGCTAAAGGGTTAAAGCTATAATTTTAGAAAAGAATCTCAGGAAATCACATTAAGATCTGATACATTTCCTTTTCTTTCTGGCAATAATATCCCCCAAAGAAAAAAATATATACTTATTGATACCATGGTAATGTTTCTCATTCTGAGTACAAGTGTCAGACTGATTCCCGTTTGTGTAAGTGTTTTTAAAACTGCGAGCACACTTTCAGTACTATGAAAGCTGACGAGCCAATGAAGGGGAACTTCTTTTAACTCCATAATAGCAGGTTACATAGTAAATGAACACTGATGGTCAAATAGCCAATTATGGTATAAATATCCGTTGTTTACAGGGAGGTGTTAAATGAGCCTTTGGAATACAAAGGATCAGGCCCATCTAAACTACAATTTGTTCCTCAACCATTATGTCTTCCCTTAAAAAGGCCAGTGCCATTGTAGGTAATACGCACACAGAACATACTTCTCTATGTTGATTTTAGTTTGCTTTATTTCAATGCACACTGTTGTTTACTTTTTAAAATTTAAATAAATGTCAGCATTGTATAATTTCTATGTTAACAAAGCAGTGAGCAAAATCCCTTGTATGTTTATAAAATATTATTGTTTAATTCACATAGTTTAGAAATTCCAAATGTTGAGAATAGGAAGGAGGCCAAATACCATCTGTTTATAACTATGATGCATCGTAATATGTGTACTTTTAAAAGGAGTTTGGTCAATCATGCCACTATTTTATCTGCTCAGAATATGTTGAAGATTTAAAATGTAATTTACAGGATTACTTTTAGTGCGTTGCATCCAACTGTGAGTTGTAAAGAAGTCGGCCTCTTCTGTTTTTCTCGAATTAATCATGTAACAGCCCCAATTAATGGGGGCTGTTAAATGTGTCGCTTTTTGCTTAGCTCCAGAATTCTTCTAACTTTGGCTCAGTCCACCTTCTTGATGCTGATAAAAACTCCAAGGACAAATGAAACAAAACATGCCTAGCTGTGTCTTTCTGCCAGGAGATAGTCACTTAGAATGGGAGGCAGGGTATGGTAGCTAATAATTAGCCAACATCAGCCCTGAGAAATTACCTGTGAAATACCCTTTGGGACTGGGTTGAAAAACAACATTTGACACTCCCTGTTTTAAAATAGTACATTCTTGTCCCTGGGACTTCTGATTTAACTTACCTTTTATTTCAAATGCATCTAATTGCATGCCATGTAACAAAGGGAGTGTACTTACTTGCAGTAGATGAGCAGGGATATTTTTAAGTAACGAAGGAGTTATTTAGTTAGAAAAACTCTCCCTTGCTTTGCAAACTAAAGAACCTCAGCAACTGTGCCCCTAATTCGAGGCAGCCATAGTTTTGAAGTCCAGAAGTAGTTTTAGGGTCTCACACCATGGGGTGACTTTTTCAAGAAGGAGGAACCAAGGATGAACACAGATGTCCTGGAACAGGTTTGAAAAAATGTGATAAAAACACTTAGTAAATGACAGTTGTTTGCTTGATTTTTAGCAAGGTAGAATCAGTAAAAAGCTACTCGTGAAATGTTTTGCAGATAAACACATGTGGAAATATGAAAACAAACTCCTGTTAAACTGGGCATGTTCTGGATGTTTAACTTCTCAGTTGAATTCAATGAAAAAAAAGTTGCTGTATAAAGAGGTTTCTTTGTGCTATTTAACAATATCTGTTTTCTCAAACATTTTAGTTTGAGAAGCTCCATCTAAAATTGTACCAACCTAGATTATTTACTTGAACATAATTAAGAACACTAAGAATACCTTATCCAATTAAACAAACTGGCCTATGTGTGCATTTTTTCAACCTAGTTGTTACATTTAAAAATTCTATTGTTTTTTTTCTGGTCAAAATTTTCCCCCCCAAAATGAATTCATTGGGTCTATTATGTTAGAGAGATATGCTCAGGCTTGTTTTCCTTTGAGTTACAGTAAAAAAATGCCAGACTCCTTTGTCCTACGTAATTGCTCAAGTGTATAGAGTAGAAGAGATAGTATGAAAAAGAAAGAAATATGAGGGATAAAGAGAAAAGAAATTGGAGAAAGTGGAGGAGAAAGGGAGGTGAGAAAAGTAGAGGATAGAACTGGGATAAGAGGTTTATCAAATAAAGCTTCCAAAATTGCTTTGAGTGGATGAGACATAATCATTACAAGCATCATCATTTCCATATAAAACCTAGATTATTGTATTCAGATATTAAACAGTTGAGGGAAACTTTTAAGTGAAACTTTTGATACAAGTGGACCAGTTTTTCCATTCAAGTCCAACATTCTTAAGTGAAGTACATACTAGATATCCATATTCCTCTGAGAGACAGAGAATAAGGAATAGCAATATTCTTTGCTTTTAAGGCATTACAATTTAGAAATAAGCCATAATACATACAATGAACAAAACTATGCATAATGTACAGTTATTTATTACCTACTGTAAGTGTAAAAATGATAATTTTAAGTGGAGGGATTATTTGGACACACTTTCCTTCTGAGTGCTTTGGATAGCAGTTAATTTCTAAGCAGGTTAAATAAGACTTAGAATGAATAAACCCTTTGGTACTCCCCTAGTCTAATGAATTGCAGGAGATACATAATCAAGATGGAAATTGGCATGTAGGTGTGCATATTATGTTCCCTTTAGAGCTAGCTTAGAGCCACAGCAATGACCCACCACATGCACATTAAGTCATTGCTACAGTCATGTTATCTTGACAGCCAAATCACTTCATAACATATACTTTAATAAGTTACTATTGAGCCCTGAAGTAAAGTCATAATAACTTAGCCATTACTGAGTGGGCATTTATAGGTATCATTTAAATTGGGTAGAAGATAAAAGAAAGGAATTAAGAATAAGAAAAATGTATGAGAAACTGTTTGCTTCTTCCAATTAATCTAAAGCATGCCGGAAGTTTTGTTTTTCCATTTTGTGTGTGTGTGTGTGAAAAATTACTGACACAAAGAAAAGTCAGTTGAGGACGGCAACTAAACAAACAACAAAAAAAACAACAAAAATATTGGAAAGAACAAAAATTAGGAGAGAATACAGAAAATAGTAAACTCACTCATTTTAAAAATTAGGAAGAAAAAACAAAATTTAATACACGCAATAAATAATAAATATTCTTTAATTTCATACGATGACTAATTAAGGGGAAAACCCACGTGGAAAATTTGGAAACAGATGAATATAACAAGATCATTAACTTTTTGCTCCTTTAGCCTTAAATAAGAGAGAGTAGGGTAAGATTTCTTTTCAGTTTAGACCTGCAGCAAACTCAGAGATCAAATTGGCCTCCCTGAAAGAAATAAAAGGAATCCTAGTTGTGCTCCAACTCAAGCTCCAGTCTTCTTGGCCCCATTCTGACCTTGGCGCCCCAAAGTCTCAGTCCCTGAATTCTTTGCTCTTTGATTGAATTCCTGCCTTCTATCAGAGATAATCAGCAGTTGAGTTCTTGCCTTGTTCTTTTGGACCTTCTGCTGACTGAATCTGCTGTCTGGTATCCATTCTATTACACTTAGGTACCTCTTTATAGTTTAAGATGCAGTTTTTCATCCGTCATTTAATTTAGTCTTTGTAATACCCTTGTGATATAGGTAAACCATAGCTTTAGACACAAACTTCAGAAGGAGCAACTCCAAATCGTACCGCAAGTATGTTGCAGAGCTGGGACTAGATGTCAGATCACATGGTTTCCCCCTTTCCTTTCGACTGGATTTCATACTTCATTCTTTGAATTGTGTGCAGATGAGTAAATTACAATTACAGTCTTTGTGTTGGGTGAGGAGAAGAAGGAAAAGGAGGATGGGGAAAAAAAGAAGAAAAGAAAAAAAAAAAAAAACCCTTCCAGGTTTTCTGTAAAGTGAGGAAGGGCATCTTTACATTGCTCCCTTTCTGCTTGCAGAAATTAGTAAGGAGGGAAGCATGTCCTAATTTGTGTCGTATAAAGTAAAAATGAATTCCAAAGCTATCACAGAGCTTTGTGTGCTTTACAGGATAGAAATCTGAAGTAGATGACCCGTTGCCAGAGCTCTTTAATGGACACACATGAGTAGGCCACAAGCTGGATTTTAAGTAGAAGGTGAACTACTCTGCTGAAGAAATTAAGAAGAATTTGGGGAGGCTGAAGAAAACCTGGTGCAGAGGAAAAGAAAGTGGTCACACGATGGAGAGACATAAGCTAGGACTTAAAGATACCATATCCAGCAACAAGTTCCCTGTGGTGGAATTTAGTTGACTGTTATATTCGTTTTCTTAGAGGGCAATATTACACTCAGTTTTAAGCTTGTGCTTCAATGTAATCTTCATCTGTAACCCCAAACGTCCATTGAAAGTCTGCTACACAAAACTGTCTTACTTTAGTTCCATAATTGGGGAACGAAGGCATAGGGAAGGTGGGCAAATGTGGCACTGCAGAAGGCAAGATTTAAAATCAGGACATGGAATCTATGAAAGCAGGAAACAGGGACAGGAGATGATTGGGAGAAATGGAAGCCCTCTGAGAGTGTATACTACAAAACAAAGAAACAAAGAAACCCATAATGCAGGAAGTCTTAGGAAAAACCACACAGCTGATCATTGACGTTGTAGACACTTGATGTTTTGGGCTGCTCAATGTCTACCTACCCTTCTATCAGAATCAGAAGCTCTATTTGAGGAATTAGTTTTTTCTTACAGAGTATATAATCAGGCCTGAAAATTGAATCTTGCCTTGAATAGAGGAACAAAAAGGCAACATTGGTGTTCTAGTTCTTCTGACCTAGAGGAGCCCAACCAGATTATTTCCACTGAAAGACAGCTGTTAGGGTCTGCTTCCTAACCTCCACAGCTCCTGGGGTTCCTACAATCTCGAATTCAGATGTTCAACCTGTTTTTGATATTGTTCTCTATTCATTAGGATTCTGTCAGATGCAAAAACCAGAACGCTTTAGCTCAACTAACTTGCTCAGTAAAGAAGTATAGATGTACATATAGAGTGGCTACATCTTTCCACTCTGTCATCCTGACATGTTCACTTCTAGTTGCCTGGCCCCGTATGGTCACAAAAGGGCTGCAGCAATCCAGCCATCACATCATTATCATTATCTCTCTTTCTAGATGCAGGAGAAGAGATTTTTTGTTTGTTTGTTTGTTTGTGTCTCTTTCTGCAGTCAAAGAAAGAGTTTGCCAGAATCCTATTAATTTCCCATATACCTCATTGCACTATATATGCATAAACTGGCAGGGGGAATGGGAATGATTTCTGTCAGTTAGGACAGAACCATATAGGTGAGGGATAAATAGGCCACGAACAAAATTAGGATGAGGTTCACAAAGGCAAAAGAGAGGAAGCGACTGGTAGGCAACCCATACTGCAGTTACTTCCAATAAATACATTTATGTCTAGTTTAATCAGATTTGGGCTCTGTTGCTTGCAAAGAATTACAATTACTATACATGGTTATAGCTACTTCTGGGATTATTTAAATTTTAGATAGACTTCTATAGATAGGTAGATAGATATAGATATAATTTGCCTTTACTTTCAAAGTTTTTTTTTTTTACTTTTTCTTTTTTTTTTCATGTATGTGAAGAAATGACTAGGATTTTAGAAATGTATTTTTTGCTGTTCTAAGTGTCAAGCATTTATTAACTATGACTTAATATTTCCCAATAATAATTTTCCAAGTATGTTTAATGTCTCACTTTTACATTTATTAATGCATTTCATTTTTTTCATTCAGTACTTCAATTTCTTCTTTGTTTATTCAAAAATTGTTATCAGGTACCTAATATGTATGTGGAAAGCATTGGATTAGCCAGACAAAAAACAAATGTTAAAACATTTGTATAACCTCAAATGAAGGCATGTTTTTTTTACTTTATAACATTTTTACAAGCAGAGCAACAAGACAAAAATGAGAGACACATACATGTTCCCAGCCTTCTCTTCTTGCTAACAAGTTTTCCTGCTTTGCCTGCTTGGTTTTCTCCATTTTTTGTGTTCTGAGTTGAGTCTTGCTTTGACAGACACGTTCTTTCGGGCTTTAGAGATGAGACTAGGGAGGAAAGGGAGAGGGAACATAAGTTCAAAGGTTAAACTTGGGGGAGGAGGTTATCTTGACATGAGAGTGGAATCTGAAGACAGATATAAAGGAGCAGAAGCAGCTGCCCGTGAGTGAACTGCTAGATGGGGGAGGGAGAGGGGGTTTTTAAGGCAAGCTATGGGCTCTGTGCCCTAGGTAGTGCTCAAGAAAACGAATGAAGAACTGAGTTATTTTGAAATTATTTTTGGTTGCTGCACTGTTATGTGGTTTTTGTTTGTTTTTAACCATGATGTTGTTCATGTGGATTATTACTTTGTAGTATCCAGGGCTCTATTTGATTGCAAGTGACAGAAATTAACTCATACTAATTAGGCATAAAATTAGGTTTATATGTTGAAAAGTCCTAAGAGATGATCTTGGGGCTCTTGATATGAGGACCCAATGCTCAAGCACCATTCTCTTGGGACCCCTCTCTCTCTCTCTCTCTCTCTCTCTCTCTCTCTCTCTCTCTCTCTCTCTCTCTCTCCCCCTCCCCCTCTCTCCCTCTCTCCCTCTCCCTCTCCCTCTCTCCCTCTCTCCCTCCCTCCCTTCCCCCGTGTGTGTGTGTGTGTGTGTGTGTGTGTGTGTGTCTTTAGACTCTCCTCTTGATTGATTTCTTTCTCTAAAAGCCTGTCTTGATGTAGTCGGAAAGATGACTTTTGTGTACTTCATGTGATCCTTATAGCCTCAAAAAAGAGAACCACTCATATCCAACATCCAAATCAAAACCTGGCAAGAGGATACTTATTTATCCTTTCCTAGGGTCACTTTCCTACACTTTTGGTAGGGGAGGTGGCAGAACCAAGGAAGACAATTTCAGATAACCAGTCCAGTGTTACATTGGGATGGATCCTTCAGTCCCTGTTAAAGTTTCCAGCTGGTTAGGCAGAGGAATGAGTTGTGATGTAGTTGACATTGTATCTCTAGTTAAACGAGAGATACATTGTATCTCTCTTCTTAGTTGAGTACCTTCCATTGCTATTACCATATGGGGTTGAATTTTAACTTAAATTTAGATCTCTGATTGTCTTTTCAAATGTCTTCCAAAGGATTACACTCTAAGGTAGCTTTGAAAAGAGTTATTAAATATACAAAAAAACACAGCAATAGAGCTACAAGACAGAGTTACAATAAGTGAAGCAAATATTCATCACTGGAGAAGTGACAGACTTACACTTAAATGGCATCTAGAAACACTCAAGTCCTTGGCAAATCCCCTAAGAAGGTAAGATGCTCACTAGGGATAAACCTGTGTAGAGACATACTCTAAATAACTGCCTGTCACATACCAGACAGTACAACTAAAGACATTAGAAACAGATTGTAGAATTTCTAAAGAGGTTTATATATATGACCACTTCATGTATTATGGATTATAATTCAAGTGTCAAGTATCTGTTAAAAACTAATTTTTGATTTCTATAAAAAGTTTTTCATTCCCAGTGATGAGTCAATTGTAAGGGGGAAAATGTCTGAGTTTCACCAAATTGGGAGTGCAAATACAATCCTATTATTCTTTTGTATGCCTAAAAGTTACACAGTTGGTCAAGTGTTGAAGAGGTCAAAGTCATGAACCCTGGGTATATAAAGAACTGGTCACTAGAATGATTTGCATAACTGCTGATGATCAAAAGTGACTCAGAACATTCTTTAGGCTCTGACTTTGAAGATTTGCCCATAATATGGAAAAGTAGTATATTGTATAGATAAACATATTTGGGTAATTAACAGTAAACAAAACAAAAATTTGTGTGGATACTGTTTACTGTAGTTTGGTAGACTATTGTTCCTAATTCCTCTCTATTATAAAAGTCCACATTATACATTTATGCCCTTTTCCATGTGACTATGCAGTGCCTCCTGCTAGAGGAAGCAGAGAACCTCCCCAACCCATTGATGTTGCTCTTGGTTATGGACTTGCTCTGACCAACAGAATTGAGTGGAAGTGACAGTGTGCCTGTTCCAAGCTGAGGTCTTCACAGATATTTCATGTTCCCTCTTCTTGAGCTTCTGTCATCCACTGTGCTAATACCATGGCCTGGGTAGCCACTGTTTTGTAGAGAATTTGGAGGTATATGAAGCAGACCTGACCCCAGCTCACAGCCTGGAGCCCAGAGCTTGGAACCTGAAGTTGAGTATCATACTAGTGAATTGCAGCAACTCCCCATGAGGGAGAAATAAATGCTTGTTGTTTTAAGCCACTCGATTTGGGGGTGGTTTTTTATGCAGCATTATGGCAGGAATAGCTGACTATTAGAGTAGTATTTTTTCCTCTCCCTACAAGTGTTTTGAAATTGATGGTGCATGTAACAACTCATAGCATTGTAGAATTGAGGAAATTCGGTAATTACTAAGTTAATAATTAATTAGAATTATGGGAAGTGGTAAGAAAAGGTGCAAAATACACAAAACACAGAAACCTAATCTAATCAGGAGATGTTTCTCTGAGGAAGTAATATTGAAGAATAGGATGAAGAATTCCAAGTAAAGGGAGCAAGCAGTCTTTGCAAAGCCCCCAAGGCAAGAAAGAGCTCACTGGATACAGAGAAGTATCTGGAAAGCAGAGAGGAAACAGGCAAGTGCCAGAAGAAGAGAGATTTGTGAGGTTTAGTTTACCACAGTGTGATAGGCTGAATTTTGTGTCCCCCAAAATTCACATGTTGAAGCTCTAACACACCTGCCTCAGAATGTGACTATTTGGAGATAAGGCAATTAAGGTAATTAAGGTAAAATGAGGTCATATTCATAGGCCCTAATCCAATATGAATAATGTCCTTATAAGAAGAGGAGATTAGGACATAGACACACAAAGAGAATACCACGTGAAAACACTGGGAAAAAATAGCCATCTAAACAACAAGAAGAGAGACCTCAGAAGAAACCAGCACTGCCGAGACCTTGATCTCAGACTTCCAGCCTCCAGAACTGTAAGAAAGTAAATTTCTGTTGTCTAAGCCACCCAGTCTCTAGCATTTTGTTATGGCATCCCTAGAAAACTAATACACACAGTACGCTCAGTTCTAAGTAGGGTGTTCATAGGTAGTAGCTAGCTGTTCCGTATATTTTTGTTGGATTAATTAATGATGGAATGAATGAGCCATATGAAATGGATCAAATAAAGGATTTTTAAACATTTTAATTTTATCTAAAGAGCAAATGGAAAGTCATTGATGTAGGAAAGTCATTTAAGTAGGAAAGTGAATCTATCAGTTTTAGATTTTAGAAATATTCCTCTGGCTGCAGTGTAAATGATCATCACAATAGCAGTCCAGAGGAAGATGATGGTGTCTTAGACCAAGGTAGGAGCAGTGGAGATAGAGAGATGGAGACAGTGCATTGGTTCAGGATACATTCAGCAGAGAAATCAATAGGACTTGGTGACTGACTGGACAAGGAAGGTGAAGAATTGATGAGGATGACTTTCCAGTTTGTATAACTGAGATGGAAAACATGAAGTAGGACCAGATTCTTTTTTTTTTTTTTTTGTCTTTTGTCTTTTATCCGTGTCCGGCAACGGATCGCAACCCTCAGTGTTGCCCCCGTACCGGACCGGGGACCGGCGATCGGGATCGCAAGCCTCGGCGTTGCTCCCGCGCCTCGCTCAGCCAGTGAGCGGGCGCCGGTCTGTATGTGGGATCCGAACCTTCGGACGGGAGCGCCGCCGCGCTTCCCAAGCGGCGCACTATCCAGTGCGCCACCGGGCCGGCCCAGGACCAGATTCTTAAAGAAGCCCACCATGGTTTGGGGCAAGTTGACTTTTGGATGCCTATAGGATATCCAAGGAGAGACTTCCAGTTACAGGATTATTACGGTATAGATACTCTGTAAATTCTCCCACCATAAACACTAGAAGTGCTCGATACAATAAAATAAACATTTAAAGTAAGAGAAATCACCAGGGTTGCCAAAAGGAAGAGAAGACTGAGTAGTAATCATGTGAGTTAACATGGCAGGAGTCAGGGGCTGGGGTGAACTGTGTTGTGGTTATGGTCTCAAAAGTCTAAAGGCTTTAATTTTCATACTCACAGAGACACAGAAGACAAGGCCTTAGGAATCCTGGAGGAAGGTGGAGGTTGAGACTGAACTTCTTATGTACATCAGGATCATTTAAGGGCTACACCTTCAGTGAAATAACTGGAAATAATCTGCACACAAGCATAAAGAGAAAACAAGGAAGCTTGTCTATATAGGCATGGGTGCAGAGTGCAAAATAAACTTTCCCAGAGAGTTTGTAATCACAGATACATGCACCTAATATGAACTCAGTGTTCAAACTGCATGGACCTAAAAATTCCGTGTTTCAATGTCAGCGTATTCCCAGCGTAAGCAAACTGAGAACAAATACGGTGTGATAAAACCTCGTCCCAGGCCACACATGATGCCTCCAGATGAAGCCTATTAAAGATCACCATTTGAAATTCCAAAACACACGAGGAAACAATCCACCTTGAGAGACTTAGAAAAGAGTAAAAACAGCAGAACTATACTCTAAGGAATCTGAGATAATAGAACTACCAGAGAGAAACTATAAGATACATGGGTTTAAAATGACTAAAATACAGATAGATTTAAAAAACAATCAATTAGAAATTCTAGAAATGCAAGATATAGTCCTTGAAGTTAAATATAATAAGTGGTTTTAGGGCATGTTAGATACAGTTTAGAAAGAATTCATTAACCAGAAAATAGATCTGAGGTTATAAAAGCATTTTTTAAATATCTCTGTATATATCTGGTGTGATATATATGCACACACACACACACACACACACACACACTCACTGAATCCCAGGATTAGGATCATCAACTCAGTTCTAATCTTCACAAATTCCCACAGAAAAAGTCCTCTCTGTCTCACAATAGTTGTGTAGGATATCATAAGCCAAACTGGCAATGGTGATTATATATATATATATATATATATATATATATATAACACACATACATTATTTCTTTATAAATACATATGCATATGCAAATACGAGTATATACACAAAGAAAGGTTAGAATGAAAAATTTCTTTAGAATAGGAATTTCATAAGGACTCAGTAGAAGGAATGGGAGAAACATTACCTACAAAAGGATGATAATGAGATTGACAACAGACTTCTCAGTAGCAACATAACAGGCAAAATAAAGTAAAACAATATCAGCAAGATGTTGAGAGAAAGTAACTGTCAAATAACAATCCTATATCCATATATATTTCATATCTTGTACGTACATCATTCAAGAATGAGGTCAAATATAAATATTTCTTTCCAGATAAAGAATGAGAAACTATGATTCACAGAACTTCATTGAAAAACCGAGTCAGAATGTTCATCAATAGAAAAGAATTGAATCCAAACAAGACTGATGTTTAAGAAGCAGTAGTGGCAAAATATAATAGCAAATATGTATATACATCTAAATAAGTATTTTGGAATGAAAATAAAATGGAATATTTATTGACTTCATACTAGTTATTTCTGAGGGGAGGAAGGCTATGCTGGGTAAATTAATCCTATAACTAATGTTTTATTTAAGTTGGATAGAGGACAGAGGCTATGATTCCATAACTCATTATTTCTTTTTCTGTGCCTTAAATATGCCATAGGAATTTTAGAAGTAAGTGAATTACATACTTTTAAAAAGCAAAGTGGATATGAAATTCTGAAAAATAGCAACATACAATACAGGTGCGGAATGATTAGACTTTAAGTGTCATTACAAAATTGTATTGTGTTGAAGGAGGGTAAGTTTATTTATTAACACTATACCTTACAAATGCAGGGTAAAAGGACAGAAATAAATTATACCATTTCCAAACAACAAGAAGGAAAAAAAACCTTGTTGATTGACCCAAAGAAGAACAAGAGAAAAGGAAAATAGAAGGATGGTAAATAGAAACACAGGATATAATGGTGGAAATAAGTCCAAATATATAAGACATTACAATAAATATAAGCAATCTAAAGTTGCCAGTGAAAAGATATTGAAAGATTGAATTTTAAAAATTCAGGTAAAAGATGTTTACTGGAAATGCATCTAAGCCTTAAGGGCATAGAAAGTTTGAAAATAAAGTTCTAGGGAAAAAAACACCAGGCAAATACTAGCCAATAGGGGGAAAAACCTGGTGTTGCTATGTTAATATCAGAAAAAGTTAGACTTTAAAGCAAAAGCCATTTCTGAAACATTGTTAGGAGCAATGGTGGTTAGTACATAATGAAAAAAGGAATAAGTCACCTGGAAAATATAATAATTCTGAACCTGTGTGCACCAAATAATGTACATTCAATGTTTGTGAAGCAGAAATTGACCAACTGCAAAGGAAAAGGGACAAATCTACAATTAAAGTGAACATTTTTTAACACTCTTAGAAATTAGTAGCCAAGTTGGAAAAATCTTAATAAAAATATAGAAGATTTGAAAAACATAAATCACAAGCTTGATATGATGGTTATATATTGAACCTTCAACCCAACAATTTGAGATTATGGATTTTTTTCCAACACATTTGGGACATTCATGAAATTGATCACTGTGATAGTTAAGTTTAGGTGTCAATTTGACTGGATTAAAGGATACTCAGGTAGCTGGCAAAGCATTATTTCTGAGTATGTCTGTGTGGGGTGTTTCTGGAAGATATTGGCATTTGAATTAGAAAAGAATATTGGCATTAGTAAAGATATATATTAGTAAAGATATTGACATTTGAATCTTCTCAGGAAAGAAGATTCACCCTCACCTGATGTGGGCAAGGACTATCCAACTGGCTGAGGGTCTGGATAGAACAAAAAGGCAGAGGAAAGGTGGATTCTTATTCTTTTTTTCTTTCTCTTCTCGTGCTGAGATACCTCTTCTTCTCCTGGTCTTGTACATCAGAACTTCAGCTTTTTCGGCCTTTGGATTCCAGGACTTGTACCAGCAATCCCCACCCTCCCTAAAGCCCTCACTGGGTTCTCAGGGCCTTCTGCCTCAAACTACTTGTTACACCATCAGCTTCCCCGGTTCTGAGGCTTTTGAACTTGGACACAGCCATGCTACTGGCTTCTCTGGTTTTCCAGGTTGCAGATAGCCTATTGTGGGACTTGTCAGCCTCCATAGTCATATGAGCCAATTGCCCTAATAAATCCCATCACCTATCTATCTATCTATCTATCTATCTATCTATCTATCTATCTATCTATCTATCTATTGGCGAACTCTGACTAATACAACCATTAATTGCACTTCAAAGAAAATATCAACAAATACCAGAGTTGATCTGAATATGATTAATTTAGAAATTAGAAGGTAGAGTTGAACACAATGTCCTTTAATTAGAAATCAACAGCAAAAATCCCCAGTACATTTGAAAATGCAAAATACACATAAACTAATTCATGACTTGAAGAACTGAAGGATGATGAAACTATTACATGGCAAAACTTGATCAATGTTTCTTCTTCTTCCTGAAAGATTTAGTCCTAAAGCCATAAGGTAGAGCAGAGAAAGATAGGAGGAGCTACAGTGATCCAGAAGGGATATCATGGCCCAAGGAGAATGAGGAAAACATCACTCAAGGATGCCAGGCAGCCTAGCAAGAGGATTCAGCCTGAACAGGATGAAAGGGTATCCATATGGTCAGTTGACCTGGTGTGGGGAATCCAAGCCCAAACAGGGAGAGGAGGTCATCTGTGTGGGGAAGAGGGTTGTAGTAAGGGAGATTGCTTGCATAAAGTGTTGTCTTAGTCCATTTTCTGCTGCTATAATGAAGTACCACAGACTGGGTAATTCACACAGGAAAGAGATTTATTTGGCTCGTAGTTCTGGAGGCTGGGAAGTCCAAGAGCATGGTTCTGGCATCACGTGAGAGTAATCCCTTGGGGGACTCATGGTTTTCAATATATATAGATAGACATAGAAATAAATTTAGTTGTAAACCTTTGGTATGCACATACGTATATCTATCTAGGACCTGGAAGCAGCAATGCTCCAATAAGCACATGTAGCACACAGATCTTGGCTTCTAAATACCATTTTTTATGAAAAGGAAATAGGCTGATTCTGGAACTGGGGGAGGAAAAGCTCAAGAAAAGCTTGGAACTTACTGTACCAGAAAACAAGAAAGTGATTAAAAAAAAAAAAAAGATAAATATATGTGGAAAGGACTCAGATGCCAACTTAAAAGGCTCCTACTGGCCAAACTGGCCATAATTTGAATACCAAAATCAATACTGATAGTAGCAGTGAAAGTAATTGATAATTACTTATGATATTAAGTAAAATATGATACCATACATAAATAAGTGAATAAATACATTTAAAGTGTGATAAATAGCAGGATATTTGCACAGTGCTATGGTTTGAATATATATGTCCCTTCAAAATTTATATGTTGGAACCTGATACCCGATGTGATAGTAAGAAGAGGTGGGACCTTCTGAGAGTGATTAAATCATTTTGGGAATGGATCAGTGTTTTTATAAAGAGGCTGAATGGAGCACCCTAGTGACTTTTGCCCCTTTTTGCCCTTTGGCGTTCTGCCATGCAAGGACACAGCCATGAGGCACCATGTTGGAAGCAGAGAGCCACCCCCTCACCAGATACCAAATCTGCTGGTGTTTTGATCTTTAACTTCCCAGCCTCCAGAACTGTGAGAAATAAATTTCTGCAGTTTATAAATTATCTGGTCTCGGGTATTTTTGTCATAGTTTCAAAGTACCTTCCCCCACAAGCAGGGAAAAGGTGACTTTATGGTGGAGGAACCTAGAAGGCATCACTTTTAGGAAGTGGTCAAAGTGGTCATCAGATACTGAAACCATGCATGAGGAGAATATAGCATCATGGCTGTTATTCTACAACCTGAATCCAATCATGAGGAAACACAGACAAACCTAAACTGAGGGAAATTCTGTAAAATAACAGAATTCGTCTTCAAAAGCATTAAAGTCATAAAAGTCAAGGATAGACTGAAGAATATTCTGGACTGAAGGAGACTAGAGAGACATGACAAGTAAATGCAGTGTGTGATTCTGATCTGGATCCTTTTGTCACCAAAAATATCGTTGCATCAGTTGGTGAAACTAGAATGTGGTCTGTGGACTAAAGGGCAGGAGCGTATCCAAGTTCTTTTCCCAATTTTATTGGTTGTGTTGCAGTTAAGTAGAAGGATGTTCTTATGTGTAGAAAACACACAGCGTGTTTGGGGCTAATGAACCATTGGATCAACAATTTAAAAGAATGCAGGAAAAATAAGTTGTTTGTACTGTATATCTAGCTTTTTTTTTTTTACTTTTTGTCTCTTTTTTACTGACCGGCAACGGGATCGCAACCCTTGGTGTCGCGCCCGCACCGCGCTCAGCCAGTGAGCGGGAACCGGTCTCCACATGGGATCCGAACCCTCGGCGGGAACACCGCTGCGCTCCCAAGCGGCGCACTCTCCAGTGCACCACCAGGCAGGCCCTGTATATCTAGCTTTTTGAGAATTTTTAATAGTTTCAAAATTTAAAGAAAACAACCAGTCTCTTTGCTCACACCATTCTCGCAGTGTGATATCCTGGTTGCCATGGGACCCTGTAGAGAGTTCCCACCCAGAAGAAAGCCTTCACCAGATGTTCCCCTGGACTGTGGACTTCCCCACCTCCTAAACTGAAAAAATTTAGCTATTTTACAAGTGTGGCAAAAAGTCGGAAGAATGATGATTAACTACTCCGTAAGTCAACATTATAATAGGATTTAACAAACTCTACAACTTGATGCTCCTTTGAGATTTCAGAGTTTTATCCCAGCCACCACCCTCCCTTGGAGGGAGAAAGAAGAAAGGGAAGACCCAAAAATGAAACTGAAAAATATACTCCAGCTAATAAAAGAGCTTTAAATTGCCTTCAATTTGTGATTATGTTAAAACACATCTAAACATTATAATGCTCTTCTAAGTGCAAATGGTATGAGATTTTTTTTAAGAAATGAAATGCATGTTTGTTTTCACTACAAAATGTTTTGAAATAAAACTTCATCCTAGAATGTAAAAAAAAAAAGAAAACGACCAATAACAAATAAAATATGCATAATGTAGCTTAAGTAGTACTTAGATGTGAATGTACAGCCTTCACAATTGACAATTAAAAGGCAGAAAGATGAAACTTAGTGAGTTAACTATTTTAGTCAATAACTATTTTAGTCAATAAGCTAGGGGAAAAACATCACTAGCTAGACTCTAAGAAAATAGGGAGAAAAGGAAATTAAAAGGCCAAATAACAAAATTAATGAAGTAGAAGACAAAGAAACAAGAGAGAGGATAGATAGTGACCTTTGGGCAGTAGCAGGGGCTTTCTCTCTTAACTTGCGTAGGCAGTGGGTCAGCCGCAGAGAGAGAGAGAGAGAGGAAAAAGTCAGTTCTTACTTAGCTTTCTTAATTTCAAAACCCTGGTTATTTGTTTATCAAGCAGGAAGGATCTAAAGATCTCAAACATGGCATTAACATCATGAACAAAAGATTTGGGAAGAATGAATAAAAACCCAGTGTTCCTCACCCCTTATTAAATGAAGACCCCACAGTCTGAAGAGGGGAAGGACAGGAGAACGCAGTCAGAAGGAAAGCACAGAGCTTCGATGAAGGGACTTTGTGCCCTGACCATCCCGCATCAGAGCTGGGAGAAATGCCCATAGGGCAGGAGAATCTGGGAGCAGAAAGCTGTGTGGTCCTGTATCTAGGGGAACCCGAGGAGGCCTCCAGCCTCACAGAGTCCCCTGTGCCCAGCACAGCACAGGAGCAGCAGAAGCGGGGTGGCATGTGTGGTGTTCAGCAAGCACCTGACACCCACGCGAGTCTCTGAAAGAGTCACGTAGTTCCTACAGGCCAAGAAGCTGAGTGGTGTCTAGCATAAGAGGCCTCACATGGGCATAGTAAGGTTAGGGTCAGGGTTAGGGCAGGGTTAGACTAATGAATAAGGGCTAGATAGGAAGCTGACATCTCAGGGACTTCTGTGGTTGACACTGGGGGACCAGAATGGGCCATATACCTCTTAATGAACGTCAGCATAAATAGATGACAGCGCCCACCCTAGCTCCTTGTTCTTTGTAAGCTACCTGTGCATAGTGCCAAAAATATCCTGATGGCTTTTATAGGTTATTGAATGGATGGGTGGGTGGATAGATGGTTGAATGGATGGATGAATACGTGGGTGAGTAATAAAAGGGAAGTCCCTAAAGTACATCAACTTAAAAGCCAGTGTGTTACAGGACTTCACCTGGGAAAGCCACCTAGGGATCAGCCAACTACCCTCATTCGCTCATGTCTGTCCTTGCACTGCTTTCCAAGAACAGCAGCAACTAAGAGTGGGACAAGAATGCGCTCTTAGGTCATTTCCATCTGCAGCTGCAATAGCCCCAAGGTCAGCAGATAAGCAAGGGGCTTTGCAAAGCAGTCACTAGAAACAAATATCACTGTGAGATTCGGAAACTGAAAAGTGCTTAATTTTTTTTTCTTCCAAGTTTGCTCATTTACTGAAGAAAAATAAAAGGCATTTGAATTATTTTCTGCCCTGTTTGGAATCTTCTCTTTTTATCTTGGCCTTTCTAGGCTTTCATTTGTATACTTAGGGAGATCTTAGTGAGAGCAAATTTGTAATTCTACAGCAGTCTACAAATGTACGCTCACATAGCATAACCAAACCGCAATTTTATGCATATTTTTTCCTCTGTCTTAGATTCTGCAATTCTTAAAGGAAAACGTGGATGCAGTGATGTGTCACACTGCTATTAGAGAAGTCCAAGGGAAGAGAGTACAACATGATGATCAAACTTGGCAGTCCCCACATACAGTGTGATTATATTGTAATACAATTTGATATAATCGTATGTTTGATCAGTTTCAAGAGATGAATATCACCTCACTTCAAACAATATGATAGAGTCTCATTGTATGGAATTATGGCTGCTGTCAATCAGCATATGACATAACCCTTAAAGTGCCATCTTTGGGGAATGTCATAAAAATGATTGCAATACTTGCAATAATTAGTAAGTTTTTGCACTAAAACCAAGCAAAACCCAAGACAATTTATCTGCTATATCTCTGTTCATTTTTATTATCACAGAAACATGTATACAGCCCATACATGCACACACTCAGCTGATTAACTCAACGTGTTAGAATAGCCATGCTGATAAGAATGTTATCATGAGTGTGAGCCCCTCTGTATGGATCAGTAGGCTACATTTTTCTATGTTTTGTTTCATGATTTCCAAATATTTACCTACCTTGAACTAACTATCTTATCAGGGTGAGAGATAGTTGCAAAGTAAGCACAAACATTAAATTATCAGTAGGACATTAAATTATCTCTAGGTCTATGGTTTTGACAAAAGAAATTCAAAACTTAAACTCGACAAATGACAAAAAAAAAATGGTATGTGAACATGTTTAGATGTGATAAATACAGAATCAGAGTCCTTGGAATGTCATTAATTTCACTTTGTCAAGGTTAATAGGCATAGCATTTTGAAGGAATAAGAATTATGATTTTTTTTTTTTAACATTAGCTATGGAGTGTTTTCCCTTTTGTCTGAGGAGGGGTTGTTTTTGTTGTTTTGGGGGTTTTCTGTTATTCATTATTATCTTTGTCTTAGGTTTTGCCATCATCACTTAGTAATAGCTGTTTTTTCCCAATATCTGTATAATTTGAGAGATCACTGCCTTGACATGACATATTCTAATCTGACCTGAGACTTGGTACACTTTCCCAAGGTGGCCAATATCCTCAGATTCAACTGTTTTTGACTATGTATATATCACTGGAGTATTGGGAGCCTTATCCTGAGAAATTCCTCTCCCACCACATCTCCTCGAATTCTCCTTCCCACTTTTTCCAGCTTTCTTCACTCTGTTTATCTGCTGAGCAGTCCCCTGCTTGGTTGGCAGACTTCTAAGATGGCTGCCAATGTTCCTCACTACCCAGTGTTCACGACCTCGTGTAATTTCCTCCCCTTAAATGTGGGCTGTACCTAGTGACTTTTTTGTAGTGAATAGAATATGGCCAAAGGTGTTGTATATCACTTCCATGATTAGGGTATAAAAGACTTGTGACTTCTGTCCTGCAAGCAGAGTCTCTCCCTTGCTGGCTTTGATGAACCGAATTTCTATGTTGGAGACCCCCATGTGGCAAGAAACTGAAGGAAGCCTCTGGCCAACAGCCAGCAAGGAACAAGACCCTCAGTCCAATAGCCAGTGAGGAACTGGATCCTGTCAACTACCAATGAGTGAGCTTGGAAGGGGATCCTGCCTTAGTTGAACCTTAATGTGACTGTGACACCAGAGGACATGGGGATTACAGCCTCATAAGAGCCCCGGAAGCAGAGGACCTGCTAAGCTATGCCCCAATTTAAAACCCACAGAACTGTGAGATAATAAATGTGTATTGTTTTAAGTCACTAAACATTGAGTTTATTTGTTGTACAGCAATAGACAACTAACACAACTGCTATGTCTTAGTGAGCACAGTTGGTAGGTCACGACAGCTCCTTTTGTAGTGACCAGTAAAATAGTGCAGTGGAGCCAGATATCTCCACACTTTTGCCTTCAAAATATAGAAGGTTTCGTACTCACTGGCTGGTCATGGGGAAGTGCTGACAAAGGCCACAGAGCAATGTGTGAAGTCTCTATGTCCTTTCCGTTAAGATACTAACCAGTATTCGTGGGCAAAAACATATCTACTAGTATGTACTCCTTTGGTTAGGATTGTAAAGCTTTGGAGTGTAAAGGTCATATTTCTTTTTTCTGATGAAAGTTTTGGTATATTGACATGCTCAGACTATGGAAATATAAAATAGTTTTTGTTCATGTCACCAATGCTATATTCTTAAACACATCTGTCTTATTTTACAGATTCTTTCTCTCATCGCCACATCATGTTGGCAGCTTGTTGAGTTCTAGGCTTTGTGGTAGAATTATTGACAATCCTACTATGGCCTTCAAAAAAAATTAGAGGTAGATCGTCTTATTTCTGGTAGCTGTGATGATTCGAAGACTGGGTACTACAACAGGGTGATATAATTGGTAACTTTTATTATTTACTCAATTATCCACATTGAGAGGAGTAGTGATGAAAAGTGTTTATAGCAGCCAATAATCAAACACTTTTTATTTTGATATTTAATACATATATTTGATCTCTCCTAGTGTATTTAATCTAATATTAAGATCTTCTTGTGTCCTTGATTCATATACGCTGCTGGTGTAAAGAGACAGCCCAGTCAAGTGTTAGGTAGAAGAGAGAAATAAATTTGGTACTGGATATGTTCCGTGGGTGGGCCAGGTGTGATTGATCCAGAATTGATTTATTGAAAAGGTCTTGAAGTAGTTTAGTATTTAAAACAGCAATGAAAAAGAAAAGCGATATATTTTTCCTTATTGGAGAAGCAATGATTTTTTTAAAATGAATTATAGGTTATAGGGAAAATGGCTTATGCACAGTTGGTGGGAGTGTAAACTGGCACAACCTTTTTGGAGAGCAATTTAAGAAAGTATTTCAACATTTTAAGTCCATATCATGTCTAGGAGTTTATGCCAAGAAAATGAATCGGAACTAGCAAAGATGTTAAAAGATATTTATTAAAGCCCTGTTTATAAGAATTAAAAAAAATAATGCAAGCTAAATGTCAATAGAATTAAGTACATTATGAAATGTACAAAATAAAGTCTACTATAGCCAGTTAAAGGGAAACATTTGTACCATGGAGTGCTATCAGCAAAAAAAAATAATGCAAGCTAAATGTCAATAGAATTAAGTACATTATGAAATGTCCAAAATAAAGTCTACTATAGCCAGTTAAAGGGAAACATTTGTACCATGGAGTGCTATCAGCAATATATTGTTAAAATTTTAAAGTTAGTCATTAACTACACACACACACACACACACACTCTCTCTCTCTCTCTCTCTCTCTCTCTCTCTCTCTCTGTGGTTCCAATTTTGTTTTAAAAAATGCCAGCCCTATATGTGCATGTCTAAACAACTGAGAGCATCCACATACACTGAATCATTAAAACTGGTTTTCTCTAATAGAGAAATTACTGTGAGATATTTGAATATTTTGCAGGGAGCATGTATTATTTATTAGTCAGAAAAGAGCTATTTTCACTTTGAAAAAGTTCTAGTCTTTTCTCTTTTGGAACCAAAAAAAAATTTAACACATAATCATCTGTTTTAATTTGTTCTCCAGTTGCTCATCTATTTTTATTCATTAGCTCAGTTAGTATTTATAAGCACCTATCATGTGTCCAGAACTGTGGTGGTCACTGAAGAACCAAACTAAATGAAACAATCTCTCTAAATGAGACTCTAATGAAAAAGACATGCAAATCTCACATGAGATAAAATTTATAGATGCTCTGTTAGAATAGATGTAAGATAAAGGGTGGGGGGGTCACAGAGGAGTGTGATCAATTTATTTCATTTTTTCCAATTTAAAAAAAATTTATTTATTTTTATTCTTATTTTTTACATTCTAAGATGTTGTTTCAGAGCAGTTGCGGGAGGAGGAGAGGGGAAAGGGCAGGAGGATAGGGTTGGAGGAAGAGGAAGGGGAGGCATGGTTGAGGCCCATGGCACCCCTCTCATTCCAACAGGGGAGCCCATGGGGTTTCAGGCTGTGGCTTGGTTGTGGCTTGGCTAGATGTGGACTTCAGGGGGTCATGGCTGAGTCCTTCAGCCCCACCAAATGCCAATCCGGGAGCCCAGGGTGCTTATGGCAGCAGCTTGATGGTTGTTGCTGGGCTGGATATAGACAACAGGGGGATGTGGCTGAGGCTGAGAGTGATCAGTTTAAAATTATGGAGCAATTCATGAATTTGTGTGTTGTCTTTGCAGATATTTTATCCACTACAAAATTACAAATGTCTTGAGACTGGTTCTATAACACATACTTTTAAAATCATCTCTTTCAGGCCCATAAAGATGCTAATGGCATGCCAAGTGTTAAAAAAAAAAAAGTACATTTATATTCAAGGTAAGCCATTGCTAGAGTAGTGGTTTTCAAACTTTTGCAATTTAAGACTCACATTCAAATACTAGAATATGAAGTTGTGCATTGGAATGATCTTAAAAATTCAAGCACACTAAACAAATTAACAATAACTTAAGTCATTGCAAGGTCTTATTGTGCATATAAATGTTTCTAGAGGATAAGCTAGTCACGTAATTTCCACTGAGCATGGAGTCAGTGTTTGGTAGAATGTTTATGTCCTAATGACTACTGCCTTGGATTGAATGTTCCCCAAAACTTAATCCCCACTGTTGGGGGTAGGAAATACTATTATGGTAATCAAAAGGTAGGGCCTTGAAGAGGTGATTACATTGATGGTTTAATGGTGATCATGGGTGTGGTTCTGGGGGCTTTAAAAGAAGAGCATGTGAGAGTCTCTCTCTGTCTGCTCTGCCTTTTTCTACCATGAAAGACCTCTGCGTTGCTGTAAAGCCACCACCGAAGAAGGCCCTCACAAGATGTTTTCCCTGGACTTTGGACTTCCCAGTCTCTGAAACTGTAAGCAATAAATTTCATTTCTTACAAATTACCCAGTTCCAGGTGTTTTGTTATACGTAACAGAAACAGACTAATACAACATGTCACAGGTTAACTCTGTCTGTACAAGTACATATGTAAAACATACAGAATGTATATGTGAATAGTTACCCAGTGCATATGTATAAATACAAATCCAAGAGGCAAAGATTTAGTAACCGTGTGCACCCTTCACTACTGATTTGCAGTTTTTCACTTATCACACACACAACAAATTGAATGGTAGAGCCCCTACCTGAGTCAACATTTCATCAGGATAGATGTCAATAGAAGCTAATTAAACAGCTTGAAGCTAACCAACACTCCCTGGCACACCTGTGAAGGGAGGGGCGCTGGCTCAGGCGTGTTCTCAGACTCTGTGCCTGGGTACAGATTTGTCACAAACGTATTGCCTCTGTTCTCTTTCCCTGGACCACTTGCAACTTGCACGGCGGCTACCGCCAGAGGCAGTAAACTCCAGCCAAGGTGGCGGCGCTGCACAGGCGTACAAACCCCACCCACACACAACCTATTCACAGCAAATGCTCGGCAAGATTCTGAACATCTGAGGGGCCCTGACCATTTTCCTATATTTTCCCAACAGTATTAATTATAAAGATTACATTATAATTAGTGCACTCATTAATGATCTACCAATCAATATCAATTGAAGGTTTATTATTTTAAGGAGGATGGGCAATTAGCAGTTTGACACCTTGAAAAAGAGCTAACCAACTGACTGATGGGTCCCCGTCAAGTTTAATTTTAGTTTATTCTAAAAGTATCTTCTTTAGGAGTGAATTTAGATGCAAATCACTCTCCTTTCAGAAAATGAATATATGTGTTGTTCAAAAAGCATATCTGAATGACGAAGAACGTAAGTCTGGTGTATGTAGCAAGAAAGGAACACATCTTCTAAATGGGCTGGGTAGTATGGTATAAGTTCTATTCTCTTGCACAGTAATATAATTGGATTGCTCTTTAAATTAAGTGAATTTGTATGTCCGCTTTCTCCTAATGGAATCAGTTTTGATATACTCTTTGTTCGTGCTGTTACTGGCTTCAGTCTAAGGGTTCTTTGTATTAACTTTTTAAAGTTACATTACAAAGAGGTTTTAAGATTTCCCAACAGGCTTTTATTTAACCGAAGCTTTTGATCTCAAACCTGCTGGGGCCTAGTGAAATCCTCACCAATTCTCCAGTAACTCCTCACTATTGGAATTTGAAAAGACCCACCTGAAGGATTTAACTCCCTGTATGGTTTCAGCCACTCTTCAGATCACTCTATTCAAGAAGACAGCGAGGGGTTCTGGTGTCCCCTTTGTGATCTCTAAGCAGCCTAAGGTATCCTTTGCAAAAGTTGTACTCCTGAGGAAATAAAAATCAGGAGGACACAGACCTATATACATTATTTCCTGCTATCTTCAGTTAAAGGAGGAGTGCAGGGGGTCTGCTTAACATCCTTTGCTACCTAAATACCTTTCGGACATGGGAACTCAATAAAAGAACTTTCATTGCATCCATTACCCTACTGTGGTGCATAACAAATTAGATTTAAAAGGCTACTTTTTTCCCCTTAGAGCTATTTCATCATTTTCTTTAAAATTTCAATTTAGTGTCTAGTGACAGAGTATTCTATAATGTGCTTTAAAACTCTATAATGCCAATTATGCTAACTGAACATTATTTCCAAAGAATTTGGCTTATGTTATTATAGACAAATTGTAATTTAAAAGATCAGATAGAGAAAGAAGTAGAGAGTTGGTTCTGCTTTAAAATTGTTAAATATAAAACTGTATAAAACAAATACTATTTTTGGATAAGTTTTTAAAAGATATAAATGTGTATTAATTTTGTGTTTTGCCCCCAATTCCCATTTTTAGAAAAATTTTGCATTTGAAGTTGAAACTTATCAACGGTACATATTAACCTATTCTGAGAAAGGGTAAAATAGTTCTGAGAAGATTCTCAAATATGTTTAAATATTTTTTATTTATTTCATTTAAAAACTCCATTATGCAGACATTTTAGAGCATGTAAACAACAGCCAGCATGAAAAGCACATAAAACATCGTAAAGAATACAATATTTGCTGCTATGTGTGGGAAGAACAGATTTGCCTATGGACCACTCTCCTATGTAAATATTTACCTTTACCTTTCTGTTAATGCAATGTAAAACCTCTACATTGTCAAAAGAAAAAATTTTGGACTCTTGTTAAATAGCGATCGACTTATTCCTGTGTTACTGTCATTGTATCAGATGTTATCATCCCTGACAAAGCCTCATATTAGCTTTTGTATCAAAGAATTGGAAAGAGAGAAATAAATACTTCCAGAAGCTGTGAAGTTTGCCGCTCAGTGCTCTCTGCTACTGGAGGGCACACACTCTCACACTGTACACGCGGCATCTAGAGCTTAGAGGCACTTGCTGTCAGAGCGGTTTCACCCCTCTGGACTCTCATATCATTACAGAAAAGTAGCTTTGAACAATTTCAGTTCTGAGTATGTGGTAGAGTTGTCAGACAATGTTTTCAGTTTGGGTTTGAGGAATAATGTTACCATACCTGTAGAACATGCCATAATTGTTCCATATCTTGATTTATTTCCAAACATGTTTGTTACACATCTGATTTGTAGATCTTTCTGAGTAGCTGCCTGTAGAATAGTATTTTCTGTATTTAATAATAACTGATCATATGAAGATAAGATGTTATGAATTCTTTCTCTGGAGAAAGAGGACTGGAAGACTTGCAGAACTGTGAAGATGGTGGGAATATGAAAAAAATGGCTTCTGATTTTTATGAATAATATAATACAAATGTATAATATGTTATATGCTAGGTATATATTATATATATAATATGTGTTGTATTACAGCAATTCCCTACTGCTTTGTAAAAATAACCTATGCATATTTTATGTGTAGACAAAAGGTTTAATAAAGTATTTCTCATAATCCAAATTTATTCTCATCACTTATTCATAGTGTAAATTGTTACAGTTTGGGGGATGATTACTCTGCAATATCTGTCAGCTTAAAAATGTGCATCACTTTTGATTCAGAAAACATACTTCCAAAAATTTAGCCTCTAGAAATACTCACAAAATTGGTACAGCTGTACTTAGGAGAATGTTTACTAGAGCATTATGTGTGGGACTATACAGCTGTGATCAGTTTAAATGTCCATCAGTATGGGATAGCTAATAAGATACCAAACATCCGTGGTAACAGAACTATCATGGTTTCATGCTTGCCAAATGCCAAGTGGCAACAACTTAATCCACATAGCAATCATTTCAGATAGGTGTTATTAATATCACATATTATGGGTTTGGAGAGTAAAACATAGAGAAGCTAAGGAACTTGTCAAAATCACAGAATTTACTAATGGTGGGGCTTGGATTCAAACCCAAATAAGCCATTTGGTTCCAAAGTGCATGAGCTTAACCCCTCTACTACTCTGCCCCTATGTATTTAAAGAAACAGACAGTTTTAGATATCATAAAATGAAAAAGATGTCCAAGAAAAAAAGTTAAAAAAAAAAAAATGAAGTCACAAAGATGTGGTATAGTACTTTGTCATTTTGGTAGAAATTATATACATATTAGAATACATGGAAAGAAATTCTGAAGGTTGTTTATGTGAGAGTTTGTGTAGTTGGGAATCTCATTTCCTATTTTATATGTTTTTGCAATATCTAGATATTTTATAAATATGTATGATAAAAAACAATAAAGACCGTTCTTTGAAATATCAACATATAATTGGAGAATCAATAAAAGCAGTGAATTATTTTATCAGCCTCATTTCCTATTTTATATGTTTTTGCAATATCTAGATATTTTATAAATATGTATGATAAAAAACAATAAAGACGGTTCTTTGAAATATCAACATATAATTGGAGAATCAATAAAAGCAGTGAATTATTTTATCAGCATATGTAGCTTTATTTTCAGAATCTCAAGTGCTGGCAGTCAATTTGGCCTTTTTTAAAACAAAGCAGAGGCAAATTATATCACATAGAATTTTTATACTATGGACATTAATTATTACAGATTGTTTTGGCAGAGGACGGTGTTCTATGATAAAGAAGCTACAACACTGAGTTTTTTCCTATGCAAGCAAATTTTACAAGTGATTTGTCTTTTAACTACTGAATAAAAGCACTATTCTATCAATAGTTATACCTATTTTTATTTCACATTTCCTATATTAGAACACAAATATTTTTTCTTTTAAAGTTTTTTTTTAGGGAAGGAGGATTCTCACAACCTTTCTAACATAGAAAAATACCGCATTTTCACACATAAATTGCTTACACAGGCTAACGTTGTACCCCAGGTTCCTAGAGAGGGAAAAATCTGTGCATTTTATTCTGAACTTACAAATGATATTTGATCCACCATTGGGCTAAACACTGGGTTTGGGCTGGCTCTAGCCCAATTTTTTGCTTTTTGGCATTGAAAAAAAAAAAATCAGTGATGGGTAATGTTTTCAAAAATTCTAATCCAAAGCTTTGCTTATGGATATCATATTATTTTAAAAGGTGATAGACAATATTCCCTGTAATCAAGGGTGAGTCAAGGAAAATGGCAGCTAAGGGAGTATGTCAGCCTGACAGAAAACTTGACCCAACACCAAGCTCATTGTCAGAATCACAGCTGCCACCTCAACCAATGAGACTGCACAGGAGGCAGCCAGGAAGTCAGGTGCCGCTGCTGGAAGGAGCCCGTTCCAGGGCCATTGGCAGTTGGCCCTTCAGCTGCTGTACAGCCCCAGTACAGGCCCAGGGGTGTTGGCTCTGTTTTTGGACCACAGGAGGGGAGTGAAGTGAAGTACCACCAGTACTGTCAACAGCAAGGTTGTCAAGTTAGTACTGATAATATATTCATGGGAAGATGCATTGTTCTGCACTTGCAGTTCTGGAGGGCCCAGAGAGGACACATGCAACTCTGCTATCGCAAGCTACCCTCTGCTCACAGACACTTTTCTATTTCTGCAGGTAGCACGTCTCACTTACTAAGTGAAGTCTTGCAACATACAGGGAGAGACCCGAATACCAACTTTAAAGGAGAGGTGTGGTCAGAAGGCACACGATACTCAGATTTTAAGAAGAAAATGGATTTTTGAATTTGGCATTGTTAACAGAGAGCTGTCATGTTCCTTTCCTTCAATAGAGAAAATAAGTGACCCGAAATAGAAAATAAATGACCCTTTCTGTGATTAGCAACTCACTGTGTTTGTTTAGTGTCAAGAATGCAGTTTGTAACTAATCAAAATGTGTAATCATAGATCACTTCCCCAAACACAAATGAATACACAGAGAGTACATCTTTATGGCAAGTCATCTAATGACACCTTTGCAGACATGGAGTCTGGGCCTAGCATGGTGTCCTGCCTGCCTGGAGCAGGCATGACATAAGCGTTGAAAAATGAGTGTAGCTTTGCAGTCTGTGCCCCTCTCCAAACCATCAGCCTGCTGTGTGGCCTCCAGACTTAAACGTTATTATGCTCTCACTTTGGGGCTGAGACTTGGTGTAACAACTTTACAAAAATTTCCCTTATTGATAAACATATCAGTCCTCTGTAGTGAACAGCACCTGGTAGGGGAACCTGAATGTATTGTATGTTTTCAAAAGAGCTCATTAGCTTTAATGGTTGCTAGGAATTGTGAGATAAATGAGAGTTTAAAAGACATTATAAGTTCTACCTCTTATTTACTTAACACTTGGTATTTCCCTTTATTTTTTATTTTTTTCAGCTTTATTAACATATCATTGACAAATAAAAATGTATATATTTAGGAACTTATACATATATAAAACACATATATAAAACACATATATAAAAAAACACATAAATAAAAACAGAATGTTTGTATGTATGTACACATTGTGAAATGATTACTATAATCAAGCTAATTAACGGATCCATTGCCTCATATAGTTACCTTTTTCTGTGTGGTGAGAACATTTGAGGTCTACTGTCTTAGCAAATTTCAAGTATACAATACATTATTATTAGCTGTAGTCCCCATGCTGTACAGGTCTCCAGAATTTATTCATCTTATAACTGGTGGTTTGTACTCTTTGACCAATATCTCCCTTCCCCCCCAGTTCTTACCTTTTAATGGGATATACAGAAGGTACAGGACAAACACAAATAAAATATAATAGAAATATACTAATATACATATAACTAAAAATATTGACATACACACATAAATAAGAGGCATTTACAGTTGCCATAAATTAACTTTCCAACATGATTCTGATGGAGGAGATGAGTAGAATTTATGATAACATCTAACATTCATTAAAACACTTAATCTGGGCCAAGCACAATGTTGACTGCTCTACATGTATTAAGTATCTTATTAAATTTTTGCTACAACCTTAAAGTAGGTAGAATTATTATTTCCATTTTACAGATATGAAAATTGTCAAAATAATTGCCCAAGATTAGTAGGGAGGCAAGCCAGGGTCTGCACCCAGGAAATCTGGCTCAGTGGCTCCAGAAACAGACATATCACAATATGGGAGACCAGGAAGCTCACAGTCATAACCTTGGAGTCCTGGAGCATTGTCCAGGCCTAACCATGGCTGCATGTTTAGGATTTGGTTGAGAAAGGACACATCATTTGGATAAGAGTCTACCTCAGAGGCCCAGTTATCCTTCGTCTCCTCAACAGCCTGTGTTTGTAGCTGACTTTTCTCGAGCATCAGTATCTTCATGACCCTCTCAGTCCTGGCTAGCACTTCCCCTCACTTCCCCTCTTGCCTGTCACCCACGTGCTCTCTCTCAGCCTCCTTTTTTCTCAAGCTCTGACTACTCAAGGCTTCCTTTGCCACATGGCTTCTGCTCACTGCCTTCATTCTGCGTGGAGGCCACCTGGCCATGGCCTTCGCTAATGTCTTGCATTCACACACGTCAGGGACAGGTGTGGAGATCAGGAGCAGTACCCTGGTAGGAAGGTGCTCTGTCTCCAGGCCCCATCAGAGACCCAGGTCCCCCCAGGAGGCCTGGGTAAAGCACTGTGGGTAAAGTGCTGATCTCAGATTGAATTGACATAGCCAGGCATGATGGTTAATTTTGTGTGTCAACTCGGCTAGGCCATGGTACCCAGTTTTGGGTTACACACTATATATTGCTGTGGAGGTGGTTGTTAAACGTGATTAACATTTAAATCATTAGACTTTGAGTAAAGCAGATTGCCCTTCGTAATGTGGGTAGGTCTCATCCAATCAGTTGAAGGTCTTAAGAAAAAAGACTGAGGTCCCCTGAGAAAAAAAGGAATTCAGCCTCTCTGCTGTTTTTGAACTCAATATGTGATATCAACTCTTTTTTGGGTCTTCAGCCTTCAACCTGCCCTAAGATTTTGGACTTGCCAGCTCCCACAATTGCATAAGCCAATTCTTTAAAGTCTCTCCCTCTCTCTTCCTATATCTATATCTACATCTACATCTATCTATCTACTGCATGCACACACACACACACACACACACACACGC
>NW_007726214.1:1093097-1107776 GCF_000696425.1 Galeopterus variegatus | reverse complement strand
CCCTCGGCGGGAGCGCCGCCGTGCTCCCAAGCGGTGCACTCTACCGAGTGCACCACCGGGCCGGCCCCCAAAAGCTTTTAATTGTCCTTGAAGAGAAATTTATCTCCCGCCAATAATAAAAATAATAGTAAGTATAATTATTATTATTATCATTATCATATTAATACATTTGGCACTACACTTCCCTAAGGAACTAAAAGAATTTTGAACTCTCATAGATTGCTTCAGGATCTCTGTATAACTGAGAAAGAAAATATTGTTATTTAAAACCAAAACCAACCAAAAGCTGCTGACTTTTAAGGGAGGTGGTGTAATTCCTATAACAAGGAAATAATCCCTCATACTGCCTCCTTCCCCTAACAGAATTGGAAGAAGGGAATAGTGACCATTGCAAGTCTCTTTTCAAATCTTCTGAGTCTCAGGATGGAAACTGGAACAGATGATCCATTATTTAGCAAGACACATTAAGGGGTCCTTGGCTATAGTAAAATAAGGGAAATGAAATTATAAAAAGGCAGCCCAGGGCTGGCCCATGGCTCACTTGGTAGAGCGTCGTGCTGACAACACCAGGTCAAGGGTTAAGATCCCCTTACCAGCCATCTTTTGAAAAAATAAAAAATAAAAATAAAAGGGCAGCCCCATAGAAGGAGACCAGGAAAATGAGGAGTCTCTAAAGGAAAAGGGACCAAGCAATATGGCAATATAAGACCTCCCAATTGCCTCCAAATTTTCAGCAAGGCCTATATATACACCAATATCCTGCATGAGGAGTATTTTCTGGTGAAAATGAAAGCAGTTGTTTTACATCTTAGGGCAATGGGTTGCGAAACAGCAACAGCACACTAGAGACAGCAAAATGATCCATTGAACTGATCAGTAACCAGAAGAGGTATAAAGCATACATACCTCACCTCCAGAATCCTTGGAGAGAATCATAGGCTCTTACCATGTAGGGGAATGGGCTTAAGGCAATTACATTTTAATCCAAAGCATTGAGTAACTTCACTGAAATGTGTTACAATTTGATGAGTGGCGAATATTTCTCTTTTTACTCACTTTCCCTGTGAGTACCACAGAGCCCTCTGTGGTGCCGAGTGCCCACGGTATGAGTAATAAATAAATATTACATGATGGTGGTGTTGAGATTTATTTTTCATTTTCCCTTCATTTAAAATGGTCTGCTCAGGGCCAGCCTATGGCTCACTTGGGAGAGTGTGGTGCTGATAACACCAAGGCCATGGGTTCGGATCCTATACAGGGAGGGTCGGTTAGCTCACTGGCTGAATGTGGTGCTGACAACACCAATCCAAGGGTTAAGATCCCCTTACTGGTCATCTTTTAAATTAATTAATTAATTAAATTTAATTAAATAAAATGGTCTGCTTAGAGGCCTGGTCCACCACATGTTTTCTGTTCCTCTCTAGCTATGGCCAGCAAGCAGTGTTTCCTCCTTCCCAGAGTGAATGCTCCTTGGAGACACTGTGCCTCTACCCAAGGGGTGGAATTTGGAAAAAGCCTAAGAACAGTAGTATTTTGGAGGCCTTCTCAATGAAAAGAAAACACCCTGTCTCTTCCCCAGATTAATTGCTATCCAGGCTTATTCTTCCCTGACAGGCTTCTCATGAGTAAACTTTGTAATAAGAAAAGTCCCAGATAATTAGTAAAGAGAACTGGAACCAAAGAGAGGAATGAGAGAAGACACCATTCTAGTGTCCTATTTAATAAATCTAGTATATGAGCAGAACAACGGGTAGCCTCCATGTGATGTGAGGAAAAACAGCAGATAGGAAAAGAGGCAAAAGACAAGGATGGGATTAGTAGAATAGTAGGAATGATAAAGGATAACTCCTAGGTGACAAATCAGTACCACTCTTAGGCTTTATGCAAGTGGACTCCCTGACATTAGCCCTGAACTTGAAAAGGCCCCATTCCGACCTTCTTCTGGCCACATCCCTACCCCCGGGATAAGGAGTCTACGGGACCAGGAGACACGCACATCTGGAGCCTGAGACTCCTTGAAGACCACCCTCTGGTGCCTAGGAATCTGGAATTCCCAGTCCAAAAGGCCTGAGCCGGCTTCCAGAGCCTGTGTGGGCCTCTTCACTAGGTCCAGATTCCTGAGGGTGACACACCATTGACGGGCTGGCTCACCCCACACTGCCACATTCCATGCCACAACTCCAAAAGTCCAATAATTCTTGGGCCGGCCCGTGGCTCACTCGGGAGAGTGCGGTGCTGATAACACCAAGGCCCCGGGTTCAGATCCCACATAGGGATGGCCGGTTCGCTCACTGGCTGAGCGTGGTGCTGACAACACCAAGTCAAGGGTTAAGATCCCCTTACCGGTCATCTTTTAAAAAAAAAAAAAAAAAAAGACCAAAAATTCTAAATTTGAACCTGGCCTTCCTTCCAAATTGTTATGCAGATATATTCATCAAGGTAGGAGGATAGAACATATTTTATTTAACAACTTGTTAGCTTTATGTGTAACTTTTAAATATTCAAACATATGTTGTATGGTCCTTTATTTGTACTCTTGACCCAGACCCCACAAATGTTAGGGGTAGACTGATTTAAAATAAAATGTGCTTGGGACTAGACAACTGTATATTTAAGAGAAAATATGTTTCTCTGCTATTTATTAAAAGCCTTGATTACAAACAGATTTTTATTTAAAGCTACTGATTTATCTTGAAATTTTTCTCTGAAGCCAAGTAGACCTCTATTATATAATTATCTGTGTCTAAAATCACAACTTTCCCCAAAAGTGTTTGGTGTAACAAAATACTTATTAGCACTTGTCGATTTCTTAGTTTCCAAACAAGGGTGTGGATCCTCGCCCCTAGTGGGCATGGTATAGCTCTCTGCTCTGGTCTCTGCTGATACAGCCCCTCCTGCCTCTTCTCTGCTTGCCCTCAGTCTCCCTTTCCTTACTTCCATTAGCCAGACTTATAATAAGACGAAAGTAATATATATTGTTAAGGCTTTTGATGTCTGATTTTTTTTCCGGTGGTGGTGAGGAGGAAGGTAGGCCAGGCTTGGGCAGGGTCCTAGAGGGTAGGAGGACTTGGGTTAGGTATTAACCCACAGCAGCTGGGAGGGAATAAAACCATAAGGTGAGCGTAAAACTGTATTTGGGGAGGTGCGGCAGGGGTTAAGTATTAATCTGGAGAAGCAAGATCTTGTCATCTCATCACGTCCAAGGGTCAAATTCAAAGCCAAAAATAGGAAATGAAATCAGAGATCAGGAACTCAGTAAACTCAAGTCCAATGGTTAAAGCAGGTATGAGGTGAAAGGGACCAGTAATACAGAGTGAAATAGGCAGAGTATCAGGGTGCGCTGGTTATGGGTTGAGCAAGCCTGGAATAAGCCCAGGTCAGATTTAGTGACAGAAGACATGACAGCACTAGCCCAGTGGAAACCAGATTCTAGTGCTCAGGGAAAACTTTTTGCATAATGAAATGGGTTTATTAATTAGTCAACAATATTATGGAGCATATGTAAGATTTATTTAAATTGGCATATTGCCAGCAAATACAGCAGCTTTCCTAAAGAGAGGCAAAGGGGAGAGAAAGATGTGAATGTGAACATTTAGAATTCACTAGCATTAAAGATGCAGTGGTTACTCTAGACTTTCTCTTGCACCAAATACAACATCTAATCCCTGTCATTTAGAAACAAAAAGGAAGAAAAATCCAGCCTCCCTCTCTCTCTCTTTGTCTCTCTCTCAAATCATCCTTCCTATTTTTCAGACCCAGAGTCCATAACTCAAAATGGAAGTAATGAGCCAGGGTTAGTTCCACAGTCTTCACCTGTGACAAACACTGTAAAATCCCATGCCTCAAGGTCTGAGGCAGCTGATCTGGCTGAGGAAGCAACTCCAGCCCTTGATAATAGAGATTGTTGAAAAGAGTCACATCCACATGTGCTCCCATGTGCAGAGCACGCACTTCATGGGCTTCAGAGTATGGTTCCCAATTCAGTGGCAATTCATCACCTGGGAGCTCTTTGGAAATGCAGGCAGTAGACTTGTGTGCATAAAGAGATACCACAGGCCATATACTGACATATTATCACCATGTCTCTAAAACAGGCTTCTGCAAACCACTAACAACAGATGGCAGTCTATCCTCTGGGCAAATCGCTTAGGAGTCACTCTTCATTTACTCTCAGTTTTATTCAGTTCTCTAGTATTCCACCAGATTCATCTTATGTCCAGTGGTATATATTTTTAAGAAGCCAAGAGAAAAAAGAAACATTTCAAAGTGCCCTATTACTAAAGAGTCTAAAGGGTCTTTACTTAACAGCAGCAGCAGCAACAACAAACAGCATTAGAATTTAATAAGATATTGTTTGCCACCACTGCAGCAAGAGGTTTATCACAATTACATGATGGCTGGCAGTGGGGAACTGGGTACTAAAAATGACAGGGAAATTCCTCTCACCTGGTCTATGTTCTAAAACTAGAATCAAGAAGTACTGACTTCAAGGGCACAAAAGTGAGTCTTAGTCACTAGACCAGCCAGAATGGGTATTACCGAAAAGATAAAAGATAACTAGTGTTTGTGACTATATAGAGAAAAGGGAACCCTGGTCCACTGTTGGTGGGAATGTAAATTAGTACAACCATTTGGGAACACAGTATGGAGTTTCCTCAAAAAACTAAAAATAGAATTACCATATAATGCAGTAATTCCACTTCTGGGTATATATCCAAAGGAACTGAAATCAGTATGTTGAAGAGATATCTGCACTCCCAGGCTCATTGCAGCATTATTCACAACAAGCAAGTTATGAAAGCAACCTAAGTGTCCATCAATAGATGACTAAAGAAAATGTGGTCTATATACACTATGGAATACTTACTATATAGCCTTAAAAAGAAGGATATTCTGTCTTTCATGACAACATGAGTGAACCTGGAAGACATGGTAAGTGAAATAAGCCAGGCACAGAAAGATAAATACTGCATGATCTCACTAATATGTAGAATCTAAAAAAGTCTAATTTATAGGAGCAGAGAGCAGAATGGTGATTACCTGGGGCTGGGGTAGGGGGTGGGGAGATGGGGAAAGGGAAGATGTTGGTCAAAGGTTACAAAGTTTCAGTTAGACAGAAGGGATAAATTTTAGAGATCTGTTGCACAGCATGATGACCATAGTTAATAATAATGTATTGTATACTTCAAAATTGCTAAGAGTAGATTTTAAACGTTCTCACCACAAAAAAATAAGTAGGAGAGGTAACAGATATTCTTCAGCTTGAGTTAATCTTTCTACAATATACACATATATCAAAACATCACAGTTTACCCTATAAATATATACAACTATTATTTGTCAATTAAAAAATTTTTTTATCTTTTAAAAAGGATAGTAACCTGAGAGAGTGACATGAACGCCTCCTGCTTCCTCCTACACATGTTAAACTGTGATGACAGAATGTAACTACTTTAGCCGAGAGCAATACTATTTCCTTCCTCATGTTGACACATTAGATAGCGGTTGGTGCTAGGCACATTAAAAATTATTTCTCAGTGGAGCAGAACTACTTAGCATATTAACAAAAGCACTTATCAAGAACTTACCTGTACAAGGCAATGGAACAAATATTCCGTTCCACAAGTTAAAATCTAGTTCCTGCTTCGTTTTTCTAAGAGCCTATGATCTACTTTAGAACACAAACTAAGTCCCTTCAAATAGAGCCATTTTCATTCTGGTTTTTAAGAATGAGATCAGGGCAAATAATAATGCCAAGGTAACAGTTTTTCTAGCAAGAGCTTGTCTCTGATTATTGCCTCTGCACTCTGGGGAATAAAGGATCTCACAGGCTTATGAGGGAACGTTAACTTAAATAGGAAGAGAACAATAAAGAGGATAACGGATTTGAGTACGAGGTGATAAAGCCTAGGAACAGATGGCTTCACCAAGAATGCTAAAGAGCGTTAAAGATACTGATCTGTATGCTATTTTCAGTGTTCTTTTCAAAAACTAGAGAAACTATTCTTGATCTTTTAGGATTTTAGCCTAAGATATATGAGAAGCACTGTAAAGATATAAATATAGATATTTGAGAACAAATGCCATAATAAATAGAGATAATGGCAGCTACCACTTTAGAGTATGCCGTATGCCTGGCACATGTAAAGCCAAAGGATTGATGGTGATTTTTCTCATCTAATCCTCTGAACAACTCTTTTTTTGAAAGCTGGCTGGTAAAGGGGATCTGAACCCTTGACCTTGGTGTTCTTATCACCAAACTCTAACTGGGTGAGTTAACCAGGCGGCCTTCGACAACTCTTATTTTAAACCTAAGTCTTTAGTGAAGTTTTACAAAAAACCACAACCTAACCTGAGCTGAGTTAAAGACGGTAAAACATGAGATAAACCTCAGAAAAGACTAAAACCAAGGTCTCAAATATTTCCAGGATTTTTATAGGCTTTATCACAATGTTTGAATGTGAGCTTTATTCTCTCCCACTACAGACTGACTTGCACACAAGAGGAATAATAACTCCGGAACCCCACATCTCACAGTGCTCACCACCAGAGATCAATTTTTTCTGTCCAAGTTCAACAATCTGATGGAAGGACTCTGATTGGACCATACTGGGTCAGGTGTACATTCTCAGACTAATAATTTATGTCTAGTGTAGGGAATAGTGAAATATTATGTTTGGGTCTTTTGTATAGCCCTAGACCAATTATTGTGGCAGGAAAATAAGTCATATAAGTACATGGAAGCTACCACAAGAATGACATGATTGGAGAAGATGTAGTCAGGCATTTGTGTTCATACTTGGGACAAAACAGTACGGGGGAGCAGAGCTGGGACAGTCTGTTTATAGGGTTACAAAAAGGACCTGTTGAGCTCTGGAGCAAGAGTGGCCTTGAGTGAGAGCACTTGGCAAACAGGACAAGTGACAACCGATACAGATTTAAGAAAATATAAGCATTCCTTGGAGATTCCTAGAATTCTGTAGAAGAATAAACCTTCCAGTGTTCTCCAAAGACAAGAGGAAGGACTGAAGTGGTACGTGTCCCTTCACCTCAAGAACACTACCTAGAAGTTGCATGTGACATTTCTGCTTACATCCATTGGCCAGAACTTGGTCACATGACCACCCCCAATTATAAAGAAGGCTGATCAATGTATTATTTACTCTGGGTGGCCATTTGCAGGTTAAAATTAGAGATTATTTTACTAAGGAATGAGGCCAGATAGATATTAGAAGAAAACTAGCAATATACGTCACAGGCCATGCAATGAATATTTATTATTTTGTCTGACCATAACAGTATTTCTCTTCTTTGGGGAAACTGTTGTCTCCTTCTGCAGCCATGTAATTTTGAAAGGACATGCTAATAACAGTATCCCACTTCCCTGGTGATAAAGATAAGCTCCCGTCACAGGCCATGCAATGAATATTTATTATTTTGTCTGACCATAACAGTATTTCTCTTCTTTGGGGAAACTGTTGTCTCCTTCTGCAGCCAGGTAATTTTGAAAGGACATGCTAATAACAGTATCCCACTTCCCTGGTGATAAAGATAAGCTCCTGATCCAGGTTGTTTCAAATATAACACCCCATCTGCCTTGACCTCAGTGGTTAGTGCAATGTTGACGCATACCACAAATTTGACCTATCAGAGCCCCTCCCTGAGATTTCCTAACTGAATTTTTTTCAGGTTATAGGGTCATAAGAATATAAGCTCAGGGCCGGCCCAGTGGCGCACTGGAGAGTGCGCCGCTTGGGAGCGTGGTGGCGCTCCCGCCGAGGGTTCGGTTCCCATGTGGAGACCGGTTCCCGCTCACTGGCTGAGCGCGGTGCAGGCGCAACACCGAGGGTTGCGATCCCGGTGCCGGTCCCCGGTACGGGTGTGACACCAAGGGTTGCAATCCCGTTACCGGTCAGTAAAAAAGACAAAAAAAAAGAATATAAGCTCAGGGCTATTAAGGCTATGGTTAAAATATGGTGATAGTAATTTAAAAGACTAAAGCCAACATAAAAAGAGAAACAGAGGTGAAATGTGAAGAGAAAGAAATGAAGGATTTCCAGATGATATTCAAGCTCTTAGAGTCAGTCATCTATGGGCCAGCCCCGTGGCTCACTCGGGAGAGTGCGGTGCTGACAACACCAAGGCCACGGGTTCGGATCCCATATAGGGATGGCCGGTTTGCTCACTGGGTGAGCATGGTGCTGACAACACCGAGTCAAGGGTTAAGATCCCCTTACTGGTCATCTTTTAAAAAAAAAAAAAAGTCAGTCATCTATGAAAAAACTCTACCTGGCCCTTTCTGCAGTTTGGCTATATGAACCAATACATCCCCCTTTCTCACTTAAGCTCATTCCATCTGGGTTTCTGTAATTTGCAATCAAAAGTATATTTATATTTAAATTTATTTAAATTTAAAATATTTAAAAATTTAAATTTCTAAACAATTAAAGCTATACGATATGCATTATCAATGGATACCATTAATTGTGTGATGTGCTCCTGCTTAAATAATCTTTAACTTTCAGGCTTCAGATAACATAAATCAAATGTATTGTATTGTGTTGTGTTGTGTTATGTTGTATCGGATTGGATTGGATTGAATGTCTTCTGTGTGTGATAGGCACCCTATTAACTAGGTTCAAGACTATGGCACTATCCCTACCTTCAAGATGTTCATACTCTGTAGGGAGGCAGAGAGGTGAAAAATAATTACAATACCATAGAGATATGTAAAAGGTAACCAATGGCACAAAGTTAGGAGTGACTCCACATTTCCAACTTCATTTACCAAAGAAGATTCCTTGTACTAATTGATTGGCTACTCTACTAGTGCTATTCATTTAGTGCTAGAAGGATAAGTGCCAAGAAAAAGTGTGCCTGGGGCCGGCCCGGTGGCGCACTGCTGCAGTGCGCTGCTTGGGAAGCACGGCGGCGCTCCCGCCAAGGGTTCGGATCCCACATACAGACCGGCCGCTCACTGGCTGAGCGAGGTGTGGGAGCAACACCGAGGGTTGTGATCCTGTTGCCGGTCCCGGTCCGGTACGGGTGCGACACTGAGGGTTGCGATCCGTTGCCGGTCACGAAAAAAAGACAAAAAAAAAATAAAAAAAATGAAAAAGTGTACCTCTTTAAAATTCCAAATTGAAAATATTTCTTTTCTTTATTATTTCCGTATGAAATAATCAAATTCTATTCTATCATGAGAGATTTCAAATAGAAGAGTAAAGAAATCCAACTAATTTAGTGAGTTCAAATTGTTCAGATAATTAATTAGCCAAGAGCAGATGGATTTCTCAAACATTATTAATACAGGGGAAAAAATACAAGAAAAGATTCCCTTTATAACTATCACCTTGCTCCTTCCCAAAATACTATATCAATATCCAAATCACAGGACCATAATTTTAGGCTGAATTCCCTTCTATAGAAAAATTAACTTATTATATAGTAGGTGGTATTTAATTATATTCATGCTTTTACTAGATCATCTGCATATAACTATTCTTCTCAAAAGAATTATTTGTTTAAATCGAACAGGTTTGGCAAGGCTCTAGGTTGCAGTTGTCAATAGCTCCTTAATACAACAGACACCATGAAACTAAGCACACAGGGCTAAGGAAGCATTAACAAGATCTGGAGAGCCCTGCTCAAGCTATAGTAATCACTGGATTAAATCCTATCATAATCATTTGGCCTCATGAAAGGTTTTATGGTTCTCAAGAGAACCTGGGCAAAGCCAAATTAGGAGAAAAGGCAAGGTGAAAGAAAAATTAAGCACTAAACTGTGTTTTTTTTCCTAAAGTCTTTTTATTGTGGTAAAATGCACATAACATAAAATTTACTATCTTAACCATTTTTAAGTGTACAGTTCAGTGGTATTAAGTACATTATGTTATACAACCATCACCACCATGCAACTCCAGAACTCTTTTCACCTTGTAAAACTGAAACACTGTACCCACTAAATAACTCCCTATTCCCCATTCCCCCAACCCCTGCAACCACCATTCTACTTTCTGCTTCTATGATTTTTACTGTTCTAGGTACCATGTATAAGTGGAGTCAAATGGGTACTTGTCTTTTTTGTCACTGGCTTATTTCACTTCATAATGTCCTAAATGTTCATTCATGTTGTAGCATATGTCAGAATTTCCTTCCTTTTTAAGGCTGAATAATATTTCATTGTATGTATATACCACATTTTATTTATCCATTCATCTATCAATGACACTTGGAGTACTGTAATGTTTTATGAGTTAAAATTATGTATATAATCTCTCATATCAACTATACTTAATAAATACAATAGAAAAATAGTTGAATTGATGGTGAGTTAGGAAACAGCTTTGTTTCCAAGTTTCATAAAGATATCAGAGAGAATGTATTTGTTCATGCAAATCATTAGATGGATGATCTTTGTCAAAATTCTTACAAGGTTAATGAGAAGCTTTCAGTGATAAAACAACAACCCCTTCTGTGGTATGTTGAGAGTATGACCATTCACTCACAAACTGTTCATTGACTAAACCCATTGCCCAGGGTTCTGACACCAGCAGGCTGTGGAGTGCCAAAAATTCTATCTACATTTGAATTGTGATTCAAGTGAAGTCATTCTCAATACTTAGAAGACATATTCAGTGGATAAGTAACTATAGCAAGTAGCTGCAGTTATGACCCTATTTCTTAAGGATGCTTTACATTTATACTACCAATAGCTCAAGAATGAACTTACTGAAGAATCCAGGAGAATTTTCAGCGATTTCACTCAAAGCAAGCTCTAGGAACACATTTATATGAAGCTGCCTCCAGTAGAGGTTTATTTTCTTGGGCTCTATAGTTCCCAGGAAAATCAATTTGGTGGTAGCATTCTCCTGGCTTCCAATTTTTCATATAAAGAAACAGAGGAGCAGAGAGATTTAAGTAACTCACCCTAGGTCATACAGCAGGGAAGTTGCAAAGCATTCTCCAAAGCCTATTATGCTCTTTTTACCACACCACACTGTCATCTCTGAAATCTTTAAGTCCATAATTCACAATCTATGACAATCTCCTATCCCTCCATCTGTCTCAGCCACCGTATTCTCCACAATTGTCTTTTAGCACCAGAACCATCTCAAGTTCTAGATGTCTTCATTTTCTCTGAGTCTATCTCACATTTCCCAGCAACACTTTTTTTCAGTGGACCCCGGGTCCCATTAGCCAAAAATGTTGGTGCACTGGCTCCCTCTTGTCCTTACATATATAATCCATGAACTCCTAACCCCTGGGTTGGTCAAGCTGGTTTCTCTGCTTGAGAAAATTACACCTGTGTAATTCAACCTTTAACCTGTGGACTGATAACAATATAAACGTTTAAATACTAAATTAAAGTTAAAAACACTTCTCTAATTCCTTCAGTCACTATTCCAAACTTTCATCACCATCTTCCCTTTGTAACTAGCACCTTGCTCCTACTCAAAGGATGACCTAACCTCCTACTTCACAGAGAAAATTGATGTGGATGGGAAGGGATTTCCTTAACCTCCAGACCTTACATTTGCAAACCTATGTACAGCTGAATCCACCCTTATTTTACACAAGTTTCTGGATAAAAGCCCTTCTGTCATCACTTAGAGGAAAACACCTTCTATTCAAGGTTAATTCTCCCCATTACTGTGCATAGTCTCCCTTCTGCTTTCTCAAGGAACTTGTACCATTAATGTTTCATGTATCTTCTATATTTTCAATTTCTCTTTCTCTCCTGATCCCTCCCTGCAGCCCATATCATCCTCATTTTAATACAAACGAAACAACCACCAGCCTCATAAGACATTCACTGGAAGCGGCACCTCCTTTAAACTACTGAGCTCCCTCACAGCCAAACTTCTTGAAGTGTACATCAGATCTCTTCTCTCTAAATTGAGATAGGGTGTTCTCTTTGTATTTCTGTGTCTTTACATCAGGCTAAGCTACAATTACTTCTATTTCTCCAGTGTTGGAATGTAAACTCCCTGAGGGCAGGAACGGTGTTTGTTTCATCATTTGCTATCTTTCCAATACCATGAACAGTACATAGCACTTGGCAGGGGATCAAAAAACATCAGATTAAGAAAGCTCTCCCCACTTTGACCTCTCAAGGTACATAATATCTTTTTACTGTTAATTATTATATTCTAGTAGTCCCTTATATCCCTTACTAAATTATTGGCTTCTTATTTACCAAATCATTGTATGATTGGACCTAACAAGGAGGAATCTAACAAATATTTGTTAAATAAATTAAAGAAGTTTTTAAGTAACATGAAAGTGCACTGTGCCACTATATTTTAGATGAGGCACAGGGCCCAGCCTAAACAAAACTCTTCTCCAGTGACAGCCACCCACATTACATTCCTCATTAACCTAGCCTTGCTGTTTCTGACTCAATGCACTTCTGCTGTCCCACAGAGCGTGTTATTTTCCCTTCTCCTCCATAAGATTTATCTGTCCTATTTTTCATTTCCTCAGGGCCTAAGGCTTCAGCCTGAAAATCAGGCAAACTAATTTTCATTAATAGAGAACAGTAATTGGAGAAGCCAAAAGGAGCACATGCCAAGGCAATAAATGTGCATTTTTAATAAAATATTATATTTTTTCAGATTATAAAATATGTTTACTATAAAAAAAATTTATGCACCAAAAAAAACACAAAGAAAGTAAAAAGCACACCAAAAAAAACTCAGACAAGTTATAACATTTTGGTTTTAATATAGCATAGCAGTTGAGAGCCCAGACCTTACTGCCTAAGCCTGAATTTCACTTCTACCACTTCTAGCTGTTTGACATTGAGCAAGTTACTTAACCTCTTTACGTCTCAGCTTTATCATCTGTAAAATACAGTTAGTCATATTGTCTACGTATTATTGCTATGAGGATTGCGTAAGTTAACACATGTAAATTGCTTAAAACAATCCCTGACACATAGTGAGGTTTTTATTATTTCCTATTATTGTTTTGGCAAATATCCCTCCAGATAGATAAGACAGACCAACCAACAGACAGAAAAGGGATATATCTATAAACACACATACTTTTTAAAAATTAGAATCATTCTCTACCTAAACTTTTCTTATTTGCTTTTGTCACTTAAAAGAACACCATGAATATCTTCCCACCTTTCAATATTCTTCAACAGTAGGTGCTTCAAACTGGTAAAACTGTGGGCAGAATTCAGACTGTGCCTTTTATTGGCCAAAACAGTATTGTTTTATAATTTAAATTTTAATGCCTTCGGGTGGAGCATAATCTCTGCAGTTCACCACAGTCTTCACCACTTTCTTGGTGTCTTCATATATTTACTTTACTTGCCAAGTATCTGAAGGCATTTGAGTTTTTTACCCTCTAACATGATTTTTAGTAATTGCGTATTATTTTCTTCTATGACTAGGCCATTTTTCACTTAACTAGTTTCTACTGTTAGGTATTTAACTTGTTCCCAACTCACTATCATAAATCATGCTGGGAAGAACATCCATAAATAAATCTTTCTTCTACATATTTTCTACATCTCTCTTCCTTAGAAAAATTTCCTAAGAATAGAAATGCTGAGTCAAAGTTTGAATGTTTTTAAGATCTTATACATATTGCCAAACTACCTTATTAAAAAAATGGTACCGTTGTACATTTCTACCAGCCCATCTCCTTGAACAATTACTGGTACAGGTATTATCACTTTTTAAACTTTTGCCAAGAAAAACTCTATTAATACAATAATATACATCTTTTAAATATGGCCTTTTGAGGACAAAATATTTTTCCCTCCAGCCTCTCAAACTCATTCTCTTCCCTGCTGCCCAGACAACTACATGAAATAGTTGGAAGAAGATAAGAATCCTAGCTATTTCCTTAAATGACATCCAATATTATCCAATATTATGCCTCAAAGAACTTGCTTGTGGTAAATAACAAGAGTAAGATGATATTTTTAGTCTCTGTTAACCTCTATCATTAAGGTATAAAATTAACATTAGTGTAATTATTGTTGTAGTTGTTAATAACAGCAGCAGCTATCATCTTCTACTCACTTTTCTACATTCAGGCATTATAGCAAGCATTTTACCTTCATTAATCTTCACAATAACCCATGAGATCACTATTGTTATAAGTATTATAATGAACTGAGGGTCACACAGGTTAAAGAAACTTGCTTAAAGTTACATGATAATAAGTGGCAATGCCAGAATTCAAGCCCAGGCTAGCTTAACTCCAAAACTACAAAACTAAAATGACTCTAAGCATATTATTCTTACTAATAAACCTCTTTCATTTAGCACTTTTAATTTCTTTTTTTTTTTTTCGTTAAATTTTTATTTTGTCGGGGCCGGCCCATGGCTCACTTGGTAGAGTGCGGTGCTGATAACACCAAGGCCGCGGGTTCAGATCCTATATAGTTCGTTAAATTTTTATTTTGTCGGGGCCGGCCCATGGCTCACTCGGTAGAGTGCGGTGCTGATAACACCAAGGTGGCGGGTTCAGATCCTATATAGGGATGGCCGGTTTGCTCACTGGCTGAGCGTGGTGCTGACAACACCAGGCCAAGGGTTGAGATCCCCTTACCGGTCATCTTTTAAAAAAAAAAAAAATTTTATTTTGTCAATATACAATGTATTAGATTATTATGGCCCATCACCGACACCTCCCTCCCTCCTCCCTCTCTCCCCT
>NW_007726214.1:1089713-1092369 GCF_000696425.1 Galeopterus variegatus | reverse complement strand
TTTATTTTTAGCTCCCACCAATGAGTGAGAACATGTGGTATTTCTTTTTCTCTGCCTGACTCGTTTCACTCAATATTATTCTCTCAAGGTCCATCCATGTTGTTGCAAATGGCAGTATTTCATTCGTTTTTATAGCTGAGTAATATTCCATTGTGTAGATATGCCACATTTTCCGTATCCACTCATCCGATGATGGACATTTGGGCTGATTCCAGCTCTTGGCTATTGTAAAGAGTAGCACTTTTAATTTCTCAAAAGGTTTTTATATACAGGTACATAGTTTGGCCTGATCATAAGTCTGTGGGATCTAATGAAGAGGTGTTATGATCGATTCATAGATCAGTTGACCAAGGCAAAGTCTGTTGCAGTACAAAACCTCACATGTCCATTGCTGTCCATTAAGGTCATAACCAGCACCATACTTCCAATCAAAACTTAAAAATTACTCATATACGCACTTTTAATTAGATGTAGATGACAGTCCTGTAGATATCCCACACACTTAGGTTTCTCCTAGCTGCAGCAGGAAAGCCAGTTACGGGATTATGACATGAATTCTGACCTACTCCAACCCATCCTCATTCAGCAAGTTTGTTCTTTTTCTGTTTCTGCTCCCAGCTGACAGAGCTACTTTTAAAAAAGAAATTATTTCTGCAAACATTTGAAGCAGCTCATCTCTCTGGATTTTAGCAGAATAGGACTGTCAGAATAATCTAGAATCTATTTTCCAATTCTAGAATAAAAATGCCTGAGTTTTTAGTATTTTTTTTTGGAGTTGTTATGCCATTCCAGGCCAAAAATATAAACACATGTGTAGGCTTTGACTTGTCCAAGATAGCATATTTTGAACACTGCAGTTTTATTATTTCACATTTACTTATGGGCCTTTTAAAAATGTCAATGTGATTTAGAGTACGAATAAAGTTCATTGCATAATTAAGTTTAGCAACTTTCTTCATCAGATCAACACTTGACAGCTTTCTGATCCTTAAAGATTTTCTAATAAGTGATAAACTAGAAATAACAGTATTCTAATCCAAAGCTAGGCTTGGGAGAGATTCAGCCCAAGGAATAAGTGGGCATAGCAGCTGGAGAGAAAAAGGAAGCCTGAGTTCTCCAGGTATGAGCCCAAGGGACAGAGAGGGGAACACAGGGTGCAGGTGGAGGTGGCATGGGTGCACTCACTTACAAAATACAGTAGTGTTTAGAACATCTAGTGTCCTCTAACACAGAACTGTCAGCTGCCTGGGTCTCTAGTCTCTAAAAAAAAGAAAAACAATATGCCAACCATATCCCTGGTGGAAGGGTTACCATATGTATATGCTTCTATCATCTCTCTTAGGTTTAGTGTCTTTTTTTTATGATTATGATAATAGTAAGTGCTTGATTAATGTTACCATTGTGCTGGAGACAGTACTAGGTAGGGGTTTAATTGTTATTTTAACAATGAACTTTCAGAGTAACTAGCAAAAGCCCCATTTTTGGATAGATGGGAACAGTGAGGCCCAGGGAGTCAAGCCACACAACTGATGAGGGTGTAAAGCTGAGACTGGGACCCTGGTTGCTTTGGGTTCAAAGTCAGTGTCTTTTCACGACATCACATTGCCTCCCCCATGAAATATCTTTGCCTGCTACTTGTTTATATCTTTTTTTGTGTGTGAGAGTTTGCCACACTACGTGGTCTTCATCATTATAATTTTTGTAACTGTTCAGTATTCGAAAGAATAAAGCCATCATTACATAATCAATCATTTTCCCATTGCTAAAACTTTTATGACCATAAATAAAGCTAGTTAATGTATAAACATTGTCTTAATGGAATGATCCACAAGGGAATGAATCTAAAAAGAAACATTATGAAATGAAAATATGCTTTAAGGCAATTTCCATATTGACTGAAATCATTAATTCATTTTACTTAAAGAAACAAACATTTGTCCCACAACAATTTAACAGCAGCAGCAACAACACACAAACAAAAAATTGAATAATTTAAACTCATGTATATCTTTAATTCATTTCTAGAATTGAATTGCTCATCTGGTAAGTTTTAAACGGAAGCAACATAAACATTCTGTTGTCCAGGCCTTTAAAAATAATAGCAAACTGCTCTTCTACTGCTCATATTCATCCTATAGACAAAAAATATAATAATTAATTTTTAAATAAGGCATGTCTATATTTATGGCTATTTTCAAGCATATATGAGGAAATAAGAGATAGCATAAATTAGATCAGATAGTCCAGCCAAATCAGCATTCTATCTAATGGAATCGAAACTAAAGATCAATTCCTAAGAAAGCATGCTAGCTCTCCTTGTTACGATAGATCACAAAATGTTCAAGAAGCAGCAGAAAATGCAATCTTTTTTTTTTAAAGTAAAAGCTGCTGAAGTGGATTGAATTATGTCCCCACGAAACTCATTGAAGCTTGAATTGTGTCCCCCAAGTTTTATGTATTATAAACTTAGCCCCCACTGTGACTGATAAGAGGGTGGGAAATCCTATTATGGTAATTGAAAGGTGGAGCCTTGAAGACGTGATTGGATTGTAGGACCATGCAGTAATGAATGGATTAAAAATGGTGGTGAGGGCCGTGGTTCTGAGGGCTTTAAAAGAAGAGGAGAGTCTGTCTTTCTCTCTCTCTGCTCTCTGCT
>NW_007726214.1:1086728-1089223 GCF_000696425.1 Galeopterus variegatus | reverse complement strand
CACCATCTTGCAATGTGAGACCCCTGGGTCACTGTCGCCACCACCAGATGGACTTTGGACTACTCAGCCTCAGAAACTGTAAGCAATACGTTTTGTTTTTCTTTATAAATCACCCAGTTCCATGTATTCTGTTATAAGCAACACAAACGGATTAATACAGCTGTTTATCTTATTGCCCATTCCTTAATCTGAAGAAAAGAGCTATATAGATGGTGGATCCAACACAAGCGTTTACCTTGTATAAACCCCACTAAAATGGCAATTAAGGCATATGTGTCCAAGCACAAAGAAAATGGTAGGAAACATAGAACAACAACAAAATTTTGAAAGTTGGAAAATAAGTATTTATTTTAGCAGATAATACTTTATCATGCAGATTTCAGGCCTCATCATACATTTTCCTTTTTTTGTTAAAAAAATTACATGAGTACTTGCTACTTATGAAAAATTCAATACTCTGGGTATAATCTGGACAGTATAGAGTTTCTAACATTGTTCTTTTACTATGACTGAAGTTTGCCTTTGCTTTTCTTTTGTAAGCCAGATCACTTTATTGACTCCTAGTTAAGCTTATAGAACTTTACCGAGGATTTGCCCCTCAGTCAGATATCCTCCATCCTGAGCTAATTAAACTAAGCATAGGATTCTATACATTTATCCATTTTTAATTTTACCTGTTTTGTAAGATGCTTTAGGTATCTTGGATACTAATCCTTTCAGATATTAGAACACACATATACCTACACAAACCCCACACACGTTATCCGCCAGTTTGTGGCTATGATTTTCTCTTTTTGTGGTGCTTTTGTTTTAAAGAAGTTTTTATTTTAATGACATCAAATTACTCAACCTTTTTCTTTTTCTTTTTTTTGGCGGCTGGGTATGGGGATTTAAACACTTGACCTTGGTGTTACAATACCTTGTTCTAACCAACCGAGCTAACCCACCAGCTCTGAATCTTTTTCTTTAAAGTTTGTGCTCTCTGTGTTTGGTTTAAGAATATCTTCCCTATCTTGAATTCGAATTTTAAAGTTTTACTTTTTTTTTGCTCACATTTAGGTCTTTATTCTTTTTGCCTTAAAAAGCATTGTATACCTTAGTATTTGCCTGCTATATCTGTTCCCATACTTTCACATTGAATCATTCTTTGTTATTTTTTTAAATAAACTCTTTAAGTTTTACACATATCTGTTGTAAACAGCATAGAGCTCTTTTTAAAAATTCTGATAGAGGGCCGGCCCGGTGGCGCACTGGATAGTGCGCCGCTTGGGAAGCGNAACACTGAGGGTTGTGATCCGTTGCCGGACACGGAAAAAAAAAAGACAAAAGACAAAAAAATAAATAAAAATAAAAATAAAAAATAAAAATTCTGATAGGGCCGGCCTGTGGCTCACTCGGGAGAGTGTGGTGCTGATAACACCAAGGCCACGGGTTCGGATCCCATATAGGGATGACCGGTTTGCTCACTGGGTGAGCGTGGTGCTGACACCACCAAGTCAAGAGTTAAGATCCCCTTACCGGTCATCTTTTAAAAAAAATAAATAAATAAAAATAAAAATAAAAATAAAAATTCTGATAAGCCAATGTTTTTTAAACTGGTGAATTTAATCCACTTATACTAATTGTTGTGATTATTGATATATTTGGGTTATTTTCCACCACCTTATTTTTTGCTTTTTACATTTCTTTTTTCAATATTCTTTTCTCCTCATTTCCTGCTTTCCCTTGCATTGATTAGGTTTTCTTTATTCCCTCTTTCCCGATTTAGTTTCCAAGTTATACATTCTATTTCTATTTTTTTTATTGAAACATATTCATTGTACATATTTGTGTATATACATGTATACAATATGTGATGATCCAATCGGGATAATTAGCATATTCATTATTACATCACTTAATCATTTCTTTGTGATGAAGATATCATGCAGTAAATTATTCTTATTTATAGGTGCCTAGCTTGACTACACACCCACAGAACTTACTTTTACTACCTAGCTACTATGTGTCCATTATTATCTTGCCAAATATTTATCTATTATGCGGTTATCAGTTATCAAAGAATCAGTGTTTTAATATACTAATTAAGCATACTTTTTATTGTTTTCTTTCTACTTCATTAATCTCTGCTTTTATCTTTTAATTCCATCCTTCAACTTTTTTGGGGGGGCAAGGTTGTTGGTGATGTTCTTTGTCTAACTTATTGAGTTTAATGTTTGGTTCATTGATTTTCTTTTTTTATTTGTTTATTTGTTTTGGGCAGCTGGCCAGTGTGGGATCCGAACTCTTGACCTTGGTGTTATCAGCACTGTGCTCTACCAAATGAGCTAATAGGCCAGCCCTGATTTTCAATCTTTCATGTTTTCTAAGTGCATTTCTAAAGCTAAACATTTTCTTTTGAGTACCATTTTCTGTACTCTATAGGTTTTGCTTTGTAATGTTTTCAGTATTGTCTTTAATTTCAATTTTTTTTTTTTTTTTTTTTTTTTTTTTTT
>NW_007726214.1:1062326-1085810 GCF_000696425.1 Galeopterus variegatus | reverse complement strand
TTGGGTACCATTTTTTGTTCTCTTTAGGTTTTTTTTTTTAATTTTTTTAGTTTTTTTTTTAATTTCAATTTTTTTTTTTTTTTTTTTTTGTCTTTTTTCGTGTCCGGCAACGGATCGCAACCCTCAGTGTTGCGCCCGTACCGGACCGGGACCGGCAACGGGATCGCAACCCTCAGTGCTGCACCCGCACCTCACTCAGCCAGTGAGCGGGAACCGGTCTGTATGTGGGATCCGAACCCTCGGCGGGAGCGCCGCCGCGCTCCCAAGCGGCGCACTGTAGCAGTGCGCCACCAGGCCGGCCCTTTAATTTCAATTTTGATATACCATTTAACCCAAGGATTATTTACAAGAGTGCTTTTTTTTTTTTTTAAAGATGACCATAAGGGGCTCTTAACCCTTGACTTGGTGTTGTCAGCACCACGCTCTCCTAAGTGAGCCACAGGCTGGCCCTACAAGAGTTCTTTTTACCTTTCAAGCAGATAGTTGTTTTCTTAACTACTTGTTGCAACTCTATTTTTTTTTTCCAACCACCACTCCCCTCACACTCATTTCCACCCAGAGAACCAGTCCCCCAAGACTGGCCCTATCACTGAGCTACAAAGATCAGCATGCCCTCTCCAACAAGTGGTCCCTGACATTCGTTTCACCTTGATCTGCCTAATAGGGTTCATTTTACACATTTGCTTGTGCACTTCCCCCCTCCCCATGACGGAGGCTCTAAGTTAAGGAATTCAGAGATCTGTTAATACTATATTTCAAAACAATGATTTTCAAAGGGAGATTCAGAGACTTTTGCATCAGAATCACTAGTGATACTAATCAAAAAGTATGGCTTCCTAGGGCCGGCCCGTGGCTCACTTGGGACAGTGTGGTGCTGATAACACCAAGGCCATGGTGTTCGGATCCCTATATAGGGATGGCCGGTTAGCTCATTAGGGAGAGCATGGTGCTGACAACACCAAGTCAAGGGTTAAGATCCCCTTACTGGTCATCTTAAAAAAATAAATAAATAAGTATAGCTTCCTGATCCCCATTTCAGATCTATTGTCAGAATCTCTGCAGGTAGGGCCCAGGAATCTCCATTTTTAACAAGTACCCCCAAGACGAGTCTTTTCTAGCACACTAAATTTAACAACTATTGCTTTAAAAAACACACTGATAACCTTCAGTTAAGTACAGAGCAAGTTAACTAGATAGAAAGGTCTTAGGGACCATGTCAATGTAAAGAATATTGAAGGAAACTAGGATGTTTAAAGCTAGAAAAAAACTACTTGGACAGAACAGGAGAGCTGCCACTCATGTGAATGATACTTTAGATCTATTCCATATAGTTTTGGGGAGTGAGGCAAAAAGGTAGAAATTGGAGAAGGATAAATTTTGGCTCTAATGTAAGGAATAAATTTTCAATAATTTGAGTTCTTCAAAAATGGAATAGGCTTCTCATGAATTAGTGAGTTTACCCCTATTTGGACAGAGTCAAGCAGATGGATGACTTTCTGCCAGAGATATTTTACATCAAGCTAAATGATCTCTACTTTCCCTTTCAACTCTCAAGATTATTGATTCTTTAATTGAGGTACATGAGCTCAATAAGGTGTTATAATCATTATAACATTTTTAGATGATACTGGAAGCCCATTTTCTCATAGTCAAGGATTCAGACAAATTTAGTCATTGAATACAATGTGTACAAAAATTGGTCTGAATAAATAAAATCTTGCACAATTATATTTTTTCAAATTTAAGAGTTGTTAAAGGTTTAATTTAAATCATATTTCTGAGAGCCATGCCCATGGCTCACTCAGGAGAGTGTGGTGCTGACACCACCAAGTCAAGGGTTAAGATCCCCTTACCGGTCATCTTTTAAAAAAATAAAAATAAAAATAAATAAATCATATTTCTGGACATATACATGATGGCTTAATTCCATTCTAAGAGCTAAAAACACAAAAGTCTAATAGAAATCAATTGTGCAATAACTAAATAAACCCATTCATTGCTTATTTGAAGTTCAAGGATGTATAACAAAGAAAATTAATATAATAACCCAATATTATAATCTGTCTATAAAATAACTTACCCACACCTTCCAACTTCATAAAGGAGAAAAATAAGAGTTTTTTTTGTTTTTTTTTGTTTTTTTTTTTTAAAAGATGACCGGTAAGGGGATCTTAACCCTTGACTTGGTGTTGTCAGCACCACGCTCAGCCAGTGAGCGAACCGGCCATCCCTATGTGGGATCCGAACCCGGAGCCTTGGTGTTATCAGCACTGCACTCTCCCGAGTGAGCCACGGGCCGGCCCGTTTGTTTTGTTTTTTAAAGATGACCGGTAAGGGGATCTTAACCCTTGACTTGGTGTAACCCTTGACTTGGTGTTGTCAGCACCACACTTGCGAACTGGCCATCCCTACATGGGATCCGAACCTGCGGCCTTGGTGTTATCAGCACCACAGTCTCCCGAGTGAGCCAAGGGCTGACCCGAGGTTAGGAATTTTTGTCTGTTTTGTTCAATGTTCAACATTTCCATGGCTAGCACAGGTGTTCAACAAATGCTTGTTGAATAAATGAAAACCCTCCACAAATCCTCTAGTAACCAGTTTTGAGAACTAGATGTCTACTACACGGGTGACTGAGACACTTTCTTCTTCTTTTTTTTTTCTTTTTGTCTTTTTTACTGACCGGTAACGGGATCGCAACCCTCAGTGTCTCGCCCGTACCGGCGACCGGCAATGGGATCGCAACCCTCAGTGTTGCGCCCGCACCGCGCTCAGCCAGTGAGCGGGAACCAGTCTCCACATGGGATCCGAACCCTCGGGGGAGCGCCGCTGCACTCCTAAGCGGCACACTCTTCAGTGCGCCACCGGGCCGGCCCGAGACACTTTCTTCTAATAACCGTATATACAGAAAAATGACTTCATTGAATTTAGACATCTTAACTCAATTGAAGTAGTGGCATTAAATTAAACATTCACATAAGAACTAGACAATCACTCTCTTTACTTCTTTCCTATCTTAAGCCTTGAGATAAAGTTACTAAATAACCCACAGAAGAAAGCAAAGGAATATTATCTTTTTTTAAAATTTTTTTATTTATTTTTATTTTTATTATTATTTTTTTTTTTTTTCCTTTTTGTCTTTTTCTGTGTCCGGCAACAGATCGCAACCTTCAGTGTTGCCCCCGCACAACAAATCTTATACAATAAGATTTAAAGTCATGAACAGATTGAACTCAACACTAAATAAGCGTTTTGCAATCTATTTTGGCTAAAACAATGCATTTTCCGTCATTCGTGTAACCATTACTTGGTGTGTCAGCGCCCCATGCTACCGAGCTTGAGTTATTGGTACCTTCTCGGTGGTCCAAGGGCGCCCTCTGTCGAAGTGCTGAAAAATTCCAAAGCCAAATTAATGACTATAAAAGCTGATGCTTCTCAACTAAATTCTTAAGCAGCAGTTCCATAAAATTGATCCTCTTTTTAATCACTGCTGGAAGAGAGTCAGAAAAAAATAAATGTCATGCTGTTTGTTAAAAGGGCACCCGAACGGTCAAGTCTACGTCCCGGTAATTTACCTGAGAATTTGGAAAGCAATTCCATATTTTTCTCAGAATTTATTACATATCATTCAATGAAATTTTTGGCACAAATCACTTACATAAATTTATCAATTTCTTTGTTCTGTCCGTGTAAAACTCTATTTTTCAACATGCCATTGTAGCAGTTTGCGCAGTAATGAGTATCACCAATATTAAATATTTATTGGGTAACTTCTGTGTGTAGGACACTACACAAGGTGAAAAGAATGGAAAAAAAAAATCTCTATCCTTAAAGAAATGACATCTAGTTTCCAAAACAGGAATGTGCAAAAAGGATGTATACAAAGAAACATGGTAAAATGCCCACTGAAAAAGTATGCTTCTCTCAATTTGCTTTCCTCAGGAAAGTTCAACTTCTCTGAACCTCAGTTTAATCTGTAATATGGAGATAATACCCACATCAAAGGAACGTTGCAAAGGTTGCTTGAGGTACTTAGAAAGGTCTCAGCACATAGTAGAAGCTCAGTAAAAGGTGGCTGTTATTATTTATTACTATTATTTAAGAGGAAAATCTTGAGTAATAATGTCCTACATTAAAGAAACTTCATTTGCTGCAAGTGGAAAAATTTATAAGTAAAATATATTGAATTTTATTTTTATAAGATTAAATATTTTTCTTGTGAATTAAAACAGTGATCTTGATCAAATGCTTGATCAAGTGAATAATGAGCCATTTCTAAAAGAACCGCTTCAGTATGAAAAAGCCTTGAGGCAGCCGCGGCGGCGCCCGCCCGCGCCTCCATCCGGGTCCTTGCGCGCGCTCTCCGGGGGGCGGGGCGACGCGGCGCGGACGCGGGGGCGGTGCTATCTCCGCGGCAGCGGCAGCCTCCTCTCCTAGCCGGAGGGAAGAAAAGTTGATTTGCTCTGCGGAGAGTGGACTACAAAAGAGAAAGAAGTGGGAGAACACGTAGGAAACGGTTGCAGAAGCCCTGAGTCCCTTCTGAGAATCAGGCGCAGGTGGAAGAAGCTCAAGAGACCTTGAGGCCTGCCTGAGTGTTAAAAATAGTCATAATTTCAGCCGAACTCCCTGAGATGACGGAGGGAATGGGCCGGAGAGAAGGATGTGACCTGGAATCTTTATGAGAAAGGGGAAGTATTATTTCGAGTTGTCCATCGTACATACAAATGGAGACGTCAAGGAAGCAAGCCTTGAGTTCCGAGGAGAGGCTGGGATTGGAGCTGTCAGCAGGTGGAGATGGAAAGTCGTGAGTCTGGTAAAATAGGCGCAAGATCAGCAGCTGAGAGTGAAGGTGGGAGAAGAGGTGATACACGTTTGAAGAGAGGGGGTGACCTAGTCCAGCCAGCCGTGGCCACGTGGAGCAGACCTGTCAGAGTGTTTTCGGACCAGTCCCCGGTGTCCACCAGCACACTCACTGACCCTGGTATCTGGGTGGAGACCTGAGCTGGGAGGAAGAAGGAACACACTCCTGAAAGTTGACCCTCACGTCGTGCTTGTCTCTGGAAATCGTGGAGGATAGCAACATGGAAAAGAAGCCCCAGGAGAGCAGGCAGGATCTCGGCCGTAGGGAGGGCCCCCCCGCGGCCAGGCTGCTGCTCGCGGTGGCTCTCACCAACGCGCTCCTCTACCTTTGCCTTGATCGGTTCTTCATTTCCCCGCGACAGCCTCCTGTGGATCCCAGGCACTGTCCCCATGGCCACTTCAGAATGGGACATATGGAAACCTGCTCCCCGTGGCTGTCCTGTGAGGCGCTGAGAGCAGAAGTGAGGCCGCTGAAGCGCGTCGGGGAAGGAGCCGTGAAGAGGGTCTTTCTGTCTGAGTGGAAGGAACGCAAGGTTGCTCTCTCACGGCTCACCAGTCTGGAGATGAAAGATGATTTCCTTCATGGACTGCAGATGCTGAAATCTCTGCAAAGCAAATATGTTGTCACGCTGCTTGGCTACTGTGAGGACGACAACACTATTCTTACTGAATATCACCCCTTAGGTTCCTTGAGCAACCTGGAAGAAGCTCTAAACCTTTCAAAGTACCGACATATGAACACGTGGCAGCACAGGCTACAGCTGGCCATTGGCTACGTCGGCATCATTAACTACCTGCACCACAGCCCGCTGGGCACACTGGTCATGTGTGACTCCAACGACCTGCCCAAGACACTGTCTCAGTACCTGCTGACGAGCAACTTCAGCATCGTGGCCAACGACTTGGACGCCTTGCCGGTGGTGAATCACAGCTCCAAGGCGTTTGTGAAGTGCGGCCACAGGGAGCTGCGTGGAGATTTTGTGGCTCCAGAGCAGTTGTGGCCCCATGGAGAGGACAGGCCTTTTCATGATGACATCATGCCCTCGTATGACGAGAAGGTTGACATCTGGAAGATTCCAGATGTCTCCAGTTTCCTTTTGGGGCACGTAGAAGGGAGTGATATGGTCCGATTCCATTTGTTTGATATTCACAAGGCATGTAAGAGCCAGACTCCTGCAGAAAGACCCACTGCTCAGGATATCCTGGACACTTACCAAAAGGTTTTGAATTCACTCCAAGATACTGTGATGTCTCAGACAAGAGAAATGCTATAAAAAAGTCCTATTGTTGAAGGATGGGATTTAAGCATCCCTACTCTGATGGAGTTTTTTGCTTGAGTTCCGTGTTTCATTGCTTCTTGCTGTTTAGCCATGTGGATCTTTCTCTCCATCCTCGTGCACATTCGAGTGTGTTCTGCTCTCCTGACAACCTGAGTGGGAGTTGCTCTGCAAGAGCAAACCCAGCCTGATTGAAATCTTGCTTTGCCATCTTACCGCCGATGGCTTCCTGGTGAAGATGCAGAGGAGCAGTGAATCTAACCAGGATTCTAAGGAAGTAACAAAAATGTAGCCACAAAGAGGCTTCACCTACCTAATGACTGAATGTATAAGCTTGTAAAAAAATGTATATAGAGATTTTTAAATGGCAGTATATGAAAGAAACATACAGTAGTTCTTCAAAGAACATTATTTTCCCTGATTTTTAAAATGGTACTGAACATACAGGGTCTCCAGAGTATTTGTCTTTGACCTGGTAGTAGTGGGGTCATCTTTACTGTTTCAAATGATTGTTCTATGAAGCTCCTGTGCCATCCTCTTTCCAGGGAGCTAAAGGGTAACTATGATAGCATGCTCTTTGAAATTTTGAATGGATAGGAATACTTAGAACAGCAAATTTTAGGGAAATTATATCTATGTTACTGACTTCGATGGTGCCTGTGAAATTCCTGTTTACCTTCCAGCTGGGTTTTCTGTGCCCAAAATTAATTGTGGACATTTTACATCAATGGTAATCACTCATTACAGGAAAGTGTGAAGTCCTTCTACTTGAGTTTGCATGATTGGCTCTTTCTAAAATCCTTTCCTGTGGCATTCTCATCTCATTTGTAGGGGTGATGGGTTTGCTGCATATTATCACTAATACGGGGGTTCGTGCTGATGTTCAGAGGCAAAGCTGCTTTGTAGTGGACTCTGCCATTCCCTGAACTTGAGCAGCATCAGCATCACCTGGAAACACAGAGAGCTGGGTCTGGTCTAGAATTTGCCTTTCCAGCTGGTTCCCAGGTGATGCTGATGCTGCAGCTCTAGGGACCACATTTCAAGAACCACTGCCCTTAACTGTAAAGGAGGGCCACACAGGCAGTAGGAATAGGGCAGTATTATTAGTATTATCCCCTTTTATACCGCCTGTGATTGATTGGGTCCTGTAGTTGGTTAGAGAATATGCTTGCCCAGATTATTTTAACTGTTACTGTGATGCTAACAGGGCACTCCCTTCACATTGGGTTTACTTTGCTATAAAAACTCCACCATAACCCATTAAGACGGCTGTGATCAAACTAATAATAATAATAAAAAGGACGGATGATAACAAGTGTTGTCAAGGATGTGGAGAAATTGGAACCCTTATACATTGCTGGTGGGAATGTTAAATGGTATGGTCACACTTTGGAAAAGTTTGGCAAAAAGTTAAAAAATAGAGTTACCATGCAAGAGTATCACAAATTTTCTGGAAAAATAGAATTAAAAGATAATATGAATCTTTCCATGAATTTTGTGAAGTATCCGCATATGATCCAGCAATTCTACTCCCAAAAGAATTGAAAACATATGTCCACACAAAAAACATATGTCCACATTATATGCGAATATTCATGGTAGCATTATTCATAATAGAAGGTAAAAATAACCCAAATGTTTGTCAACAGATGAATGCACAAACAAAACGTATACCCATGCCATGGAATATTATTCAGCTTTAAGAAGGAATGAAGTTCTGAAGTGTGCTACAACATAATGAACCTTGAAAACATTATGCTAAGTGAAAGAAGCCAGGCACAAAAGAACATATATGATATGATTCCATTTATATGAAATGTCCAGAATAGGAAAATCCACAGAAATAGAAAGATTGATGTTTTCCAGGGGCTGACAGGAGGTTGCAGTTGAAGGATGGGAACTGATGGCTAACCAGTACAGTTTCTTTTTGGAAGATGAAAATGTTCTGAGATTATATCATGGTGATGGTTGCACAACTCTCTGAATATCCTAAGTACCACTGAATTGTATAAATTGGGCAAATTTTATGGTATGTGAATTATATCTCAATAAAGCTCTTATTAAAAAAAATATATACTTAAGACTCCTATACCACTAATGAAATTTAAGGAGTTATAAGAATATGAATTTTCTGGTACTTCATATGGCTTACCTGTTCTCTTGAAACATTACCTAACATGCTAAAAATAATTTAATCACATTTATGTTCATCTCCATATCTAACACCAAGAGCAGCCCAAGAACCGAATCATAATCATAAAGGGCATCTTAGCAATAACCTAGTTTGATCTTTTTTTCTAAGAAATAATTACTTATTGTGTATCTCTTTAACATTACAAAGTATTTTAAGATTCATTTTATAAATTTCAATAATTACTCAGGGAGGCAAGCACATGAGAAGTTTTTATATTCAGTTTGTAGAAGGGGAACTTATAAACAATAAAACTAAGCACAGTATAGAAAAATTGCTAAGAAAAATTAATTAAAGCTAGGCTAAAGACTATATCTATTATCTCATTTAATTCTCACACCAAACTGAAGTGGGTGTTATTTTCTTCATTTATAAATGAGGAAACTGAGGTGTGGTTTACTAGCTAGGAGTCATACAGCTAGTACACAGCAGAATCAAATCCAGCCTGGCTAATTCTGGAGCCTGCACTCTTAACTTCTATATTATATTCTTCCTATTACTTAAAAATAACAATTTTCGGGGCCGGCCCGTGGCTCACTCGGGAGAGTGCGGTGCTGATAACACCAAGGCCCCGGGTTCGGATCCCATATAGGGATGGCCGGTTCGCTCACTGGCTGAGCGTGGTGCTGACAACACCAAGTCAAGGGTTAAGATCCCCTTACCGGTCATCTTTTAAAAAAGCCCGTGGCTCACTCGGGAGAGTGCGGTGCTGATAACACCAAGGCCCCGGGTTCGGATCCCATATAGGGATGGCCGGTTCGCTCACTGGCTGAGCGTGGTGCTGACAACACCAAGTCAAGGGTTAAGATCCCCTTACCGGTCATCTTTTAAAAAAAAAAAATAACAATTTTCTTAAATATACATGAGTCTATATTGACACAAATAAATTATTGGACAAATAAATAAATGGTGAAGGGACATCTCTTCTTAACAGAAGAATTTCAAATAATAAATGCAGAAGGAATGAAGAAAATAATCACCATTAGGCAAACAGCAATTGTTGCAGGCAAGAACCATCAATGGATTATAGCTAAAATTAGCAGGTGAAAGTACTAGGGTACTTCAAAAAGTTCATGGCAAGGCCAGCCCGTGGCTCACTCGGTAGAGTGCGGTGCTGATAACACCAAGGCCACGGGTTCGGATCCTATATAGGGATGGCCGGTTAGCTCACTGGCTGAGTGTGGTGCTGACAACACCAAGTCAAGGGTTGAGATCCCCTTACCGGTCATCTTTTAAAAAAAAAAAAAAGTTCATGGCAAAATAGAATTAAAAGATACAGCAGGCTGGCTGGTTAGCTCACTGGGTTAGAGCATGGTGCTGATAACACCATGGCCAAGGGTTCTGAACCCCATACCAGCCAGCTGCCAAAAAAAAAAAAAAGATAATGCAAATCTTTCCATGAACTTTTTGAAGACCCCTCATATGATGAGAAACAGGATATTTTCATAGCCTGAGTGCATCTCTCCATATGTTATACGTTAATTACAATGAGAAAAATAGTAAATTTACAATGGAGAAACCCAGCAGACACCATATAGACCAAGTTAACATTACCAATATGAAATATATCAACACTATGTACCTCCTGATATTGAAAATGGCACATAACTTTGTGATATTCCTGCCAAAAGTGCACAATCTCAATCTAATAATGAGAAAACATTAGTTAAACCCATATTGAGAGATATTCTACAAAACAACTGATCAGTACTTTTCAAAAGTGTCAAGGTCATAAAAGACTGAGAACTGTCACAGATTAAGGGAAACTAAGACATGACAACTACATGCAGTGTGGAATTATAGATTGTATCCTGGACCAGAAAAAGGACAATAGTGGGAAAACTGGTGAAATTTGAATAAAGTCCGTAATTTAGTTAATAGTATTTTATCAGTGTTAATTTCCTGGTTCTGTCTTTGTACTATGGTTACATAAGATGTTAACATTGAGGGTAGCTCAGTAAAGGGTATAAGGGAACTTGCTATTTTTGCAACTTTTCTGTAAATCTTAAATTATTTCAAAATAAAAAATTGAAAAAGTAACAATTTTCTTAAAATCTATAATTCAAACTTTACTAATTTATCTTTGTCTTTCTCCCCAGAGAGTACAAATCGGTAAGTTCTCCCATGAGTTGCTACTGTCACTGGCAGAGGAGCTAAGAATAGTTTTCCAAGGGTCAAATCTCTGACATGCTTCTGTAATGAGATTGGATGATGACAATATACAATAATCTAGGATTTATAAGTACTAAAAATATTTCAAAATAAAAGGAATCAAAAATCTTTTCCTTAGAACAGTATCTATAAGTCTTTATTCATGTAATAAAATTATTGCTCATAATTCTGAAGTTCTATCTTGATACAATAAGACACACAGTGAGACAACACTTTGTTAGGATTTGTCCATTAAAATATTTCTCATTATCATAATGTTTTATACATGTAGACTCAGTAATCCTTACTCTAAGAATGTGGAAATATTACTATGCAAGGGCCATAAGTGTGAATAAACAGAAATTTACAGCTAACATTACAGCTTAACACAAAAGTTCTTAACCAAGTCCAAGGTAGAAAAGAATGACAAGTGAAAGCACCACCCAAAGGCCTTTGGAGCATAGTTATAAGACCATTTCAAGGAGCAAATACTAGTAGAAATGGATGAGGGAAAGTTGGAACAGAAGGTTGAGGGGAAAAGTAAGGAATAGTACTAAAGCTCAGTAGAGACAAGAACAAAACTTTACTTATTCTCATTATATTCTCCCAGCCCACAATAATCTTGACCCTCTACTGCTTTGCTATCCAAAATGTGGCCCATGGAACACACCAGCATCACTTGTTAAAATTACAGGATATCAGACCTCACCCCAGATCCACTGACTCAAAAATCTGGGCCGGCCCGGTGGCGCACTCGGTGGAGTGCGGCCTTGAGAGCGTGGCAGCGCTCCCGCCGAGGGTTCGGATCCCATATAGAGACTGGTCCACTCACTGGTTGAGCACAGTGCGGGCGCGACACCGAGGGTTGCGATCCCGTTGCCGGTCGCGGTACAGGCACGACACCAAGGGTTGCGATCCCATTACTGGTCACGAAAAAAGATAAAAAAAGGAAAAAAAAAATCTGCATATTAGCAATATCTCCAGGTGACTCACATGCACATTAGAGTTTGAGAAATACTGCTCTAATACATTGAGTATTAAGGAAATAAACAAGATACACAATACCATAGTCATCTCCAAACTGGTGACATTTAAATAATTTGATGTTTCATTAGACAGCCTCTCAATCTCACTTTGGAAGAAAAAAAACACAATGAAATCGACATTATAAAAGGTATTTTAGATATTCTTTATCTATTAGTATTAATGACTACTTAGAAAAATCTTTTTTACAATAAGTTTATTATTTTATACTTTTCTTACAAAAGGTACCAAATCTGTTATTTTATTTTATCTTATTTTTTTTTAAAGATGACGGGCAAGGGGATCTTAACCCTTGACTTGGTGTTGTCAGCACCACGCTCTCCCAAGTGGGACACGGACTGGCCACTCCAAATCTGTTTTTTACAGTAAATTTAAATTATTTATTAGGTATTTTTTAAGAATACTGACAAATTAAGGTACCAAATGCACATAGATACTTACTTTTCATATTCTTTCTCTACTGTCCAATCCAGGTACGGAAGATGAACGTTCACTAATATACTCACCAAAATAAACATAAAACTTAATAACACAATGTAAATACAAATTATTCACTAAAAATGGGAGGGATACAAATCTACATGGATTGCATGGTGTTACAACTGTTTGCCATTTCAAAACAACAACAAAAAAACAGCAGTCTTTTGGCATACTTTCAATAATCTCAACCACTTTATGAAATAGAAGCTAGTTTAAAAGAGAAAAAAAAATCAAGGGGTAGAATTCTTACTTAATATTGGAGTATAGAAGAGGAAATACAAATAATATCAACAGTGACTCCTTCAGTAAGACTTTCAAAACCTCCCATCACAAATTTTTTTTTTTTTTTTTTTTTTTTGTCTTTTTTTGTGACCAGCCGCACCGCGCTCAGCCAGTTAGCGCATAGGCCATCCCTATATAGGATCCGAACCCGCGGCGGTAGCGCTGCTGTGCTCCCAGCACCACACTCTCCCGAGTGCGCCACGGGCTCGGCCCTCCATCACATATTTTTATGTTGTTAGGTAACATACAGGGTTGAAAGATTTATTCAACAATCAGTATCTATTAGGGAATGAATTGCGTCCTCCCCGCAAAAATCTACATGTTGAAATCCTAACCCCCAATTCCTCAGAATGTGACTACATTTGGAGATATGGTCTTTAAAGAGGTAATTAAATTAAAATGAGGTCATTAGGGTAGGCCCTAATCCAAAATGTCTAGAGTCCTTATAAGAAAAGGAGATTAGGACACAGACACACACAGAGAGAAGACCATGTGAAGACAGAGGGAGAAGACAGACAAGAGGCCTCAGAAGAAACAAAACTTCCACCCCTTGATCCTGAAATTCCAGCCTCCAGAACTGTGAGGAAATAAATTTCTGTTGTTTAAGCCACTCAATCTATGGTATTTTGCTATGGCAGCCATAGCAAACTAATACAGCATCTGACATAGAAGACATTCAATAGGTATTTATTGAAGGAATGAATGTTACATTTTATCCAGCAATTGATTCTGCCCAAAGCCGATGTCTGACTTTCTACCAGTGAAGTGAGAGAAAGCACTTATAAAATAAGACAGGCAAAAAGGTATAATAAAATAAGGAATACCCATCTATTCTCCACCCATCTTAAGAAATAAATAATGCCCATTAGCATTATAGTTGAAGAACCCTGTGTTCCCGTCTCTAGTTGCATCTCTCTTATTCCCATGCTAGAAATAACCACAAATTGAATTTGGTTATCATTCTCATGTAGAATTTCTTTATATGTCTTTTCACAAGTTTGTAGCCCTAAGCAAAATACTACTATTTTTGCATGTTTTCAAATCTTATATAAATAATATCATATTCTACAAGGAGTGTGTATGCTGCTTTTATCCCTCCACCATCTTTTTGAGTCTGGCTCATTCATTTTAACCACTAAGTATAGTATTTTATTATAAAATTATACCGTGATTTATTTACTCACTCTTCTGTTGATGGACATTTGTTTTCTTTCTTTTTTTTTTTTTTTCTAAAAGATGACCGGTAAGGGGATCTTAACCCTTGACTTGGTGTTGTCAGCACCACGCTCACCCAGTGAGCTAACCGGCCATCCCTATATGGGATCCGAACCCGTGGCCTTGGTGTTATCAGCACCGCACTCTCCTGAGTGAGCCACAGGCCGGTCCCTGGACATTTGTTTTCAACATTTTTTGCTATTATCATCAATACCGTTAAGAACATTCTTGTACATGTCTCATATATATGTGAGCATTCTCTACTGCAGTGCTTCTCAGTTCCTTTCATGACCATGCATAGGAAATACTGGAAAAGCATTGAGGTAAAAGAATATATGGAGAGTATATATTTTGGTAAAAAGAATATATGGAGAGGAGACCTGTGTAGTGTAAACACAAATGCAGACATTTGGAGGTTGATGGTTTTAAATTAATTGTTACTAAATTTTGGTCGTTTCTTAAATAAAATATTTGTGCATTTTCCTTTAAAATCCCCACGCTACGTGCCTCCTACCCTTCTCGGACCCTTTAAACTCGGCTCCTACGAACAGTTTCAGAGTCGCGGGTACCCAGCTCCCCGCGCGAGCAGGATCCGGCAGAGTCCAGTCGTTTCTCAGGCCACCGAACCAGGGGGCGCTCAGGCCTCCGTTGGTTCCTGCCTCAGCTCCAGGCCCTCCTGGGGAATCTGAGGCCTCTCCCAAAGCAACCCTAAAAGGCGTGCCCTTTGTTCACTCATTCAACAAATACTTGTTCAATTTCAGATGCCCCTCTGTCTTGGGAAAACCAATCCGGGCCTCACTTTGCAGCCTCAGCACAGGAGTACTATCTTCGCTTTATTAATGACCCAGAGAAGTAGGGAAGACGAATCTCGTCCACTACTTAGCGAATACCGCGTGTGATTTACCAAATGCTGTCCCTCCGAGTCCCGGGCAGGGAGCATTTTGTCACCTCCTTTCCCTTCATTCCTCATTGCCACCCAAGAAAGTGTTCATGGCAAACAGTGACCACGGCCACGCTCTGTAGTTCTTGCCTCCGAGCCAGCTTTAGGCCAAGTTCCTTACACCACGAGGCGCCACCTTCTCCCAAAGCCAGCAAGAGGGACTTCAGGCCTGGGCCGTGCCTCCGTGACCAAAGTGGGGAAGGTGTCTGAGGGTCCAAGCCTCCAGGAGGGAGGTGGGTTGAAAACCGCGCCTGCGCGTGCGGGCGACCCAGGGTGTCTCAGCCCGATTTTTCCACCCCGCGGTGATTGGTTCCTCGGACCCCGCAGCGGAACTACAACTCCCAGCACCACGGCTGCCCGGACTCCCGGAAGCCGAAGCCTGGCGGGGAGGAAGCAGATGAGACCCCGCCAACAGGCCGGGGGTTAATTTAGCAAGAAAAAGGGGGCGGGAAGGCTGTACAACACCTGCCAATTCGCCACCATGAACGTGGTTTTTGCTGTGAAGCAGTACGTTTCCAAAATGATAGAGGACAGCGGGCCGGGTATGAAAGTACTTCTCATGGATAAAGAGACGGTGAGTTTGCTTTTGCTCAGTATTTGAGTGTGAAGGAACCCTTACAATAGCTGGCCCCATTCCACTGTAAGATTTAGTATTTAATGAAAGATTTTAAAATCTGTGTGGAACTGAAAGGTTCTATAAAGCTTGTCCAGTGGGTTTTCAGTATGAATGGCTCTAACCACTGCCCAGAGACTTCCTGTACACGGAACTATTTATTGGAATCAGAAATTCTTTTCTAAATGTCCCTGCCACGAAATCATTAACATGTGAGAGCACTTGGAAGACTTTGGGATGGTCCTATGATTTCCACTCAACACTGTGTTTTTAAAGTAAAGTTATTGGAGCTTAAGCTTAGATGACAGGTAATTATTTGGTCACAGACAAAAAAAAAAGGCAATAGAAAAAATATTTCTGGAAATTTATGTATTGTTCGTGTTTGGAGAGAGCATGTTTTTCATTCTGGATACATTACATACCTGTTTTGTATGTTCAGAAAATGTCATTCCGTATGTTAATATTTAAAGTTATCCAGCTAAGTACTAGTTTTTTCTTAAAGGCTTAGATATTGCTGCTTGTTTTTATTATTCTGGACTAGCATAATCTTAGTTAATTCTTTTTCTTTACAGACTGGCATAGTGAGTATGGTATACACACAGTCAGAGATTCTTCAGAAGGAAGTGTACCTCTTTGAACGCATTGATTCTCAAAATCGAGAGATCATGAAACACCTGAAGGCAATTTGTTTTCTTCGACCTACAAAGGTACTGCATAAACTGAGCGGCCATCTGCCTAGGCAAATGCAGAACACTCTTATCTGAGAGCATTAAGAAGGCAAAATGAATTTGTATTATCATCATTTGTGACATAATTATTGGTTTGTCAGAGTTACAACCTTAATTCTTTTCCTTTCTATATACCTCAGTTCACCTTTACCGTCAGTTCTTCCTTTAAAATGTCTTTTAGATTCACAGGTATTCCCAAAGCCACTGACTAACTTCTATAACAGAGACCCACATCACTTTATTCCTGGCTTAACCTCCATTCCTATCACACTAAACATCATTGCCACTTAATCTTATATATGGCTATCAGTATCTTGAATCTTTACCATTTTATTCACATCTATGCTTGGGAACCTATATTGGCTCAATTTCAATTCTATTAAACATATATTTAGTAGCCCAGCAGGCAAAGCCTTCCTTTAGCTGGTTTAGTCTGCCCTTATGTATCCAAACTTCCTATGTCCCAACTCTGCTCCTCCACTGTAGCCAACTAGGCCTATTTATCATCCTTCTGCATGCTCATTCCAGTCCCCTATTTGTTTGCTCTCTTCGCCTAATTAAAGGTTCTTTAGCCATTTGTCTGTTTCTATCCATCACCTTCTAAATCTACCTTGAATTTCTCCTTTAAAATTTTTTTCCTATTTCAGTCATATTTTGTATACTCTCTTGCTTCATATTTGTGTTTATCAACTCCAGTGCATCTTTACCATGCTCGTACATTATGTACTTTTCAAAATGCAAATCTAATCATGTCACTCCTGCTTGAAATCTTTGAATGACTTCTCATTGCTTTTGTGATAAACACAAAACTCCATAATTGTGGCCTGCAAGAGCCAGGGTGGTCTAGTTCCTCCCATTTCTCCAGCCTCATTTCAAACCATTCCCTGGGGCCGGCCTGTGGCTCACTCGGGAGAGTGTGGTGCTGATAACACCAGGGCCATGGGTTCGGATCCCATGTGGGGATGGCCGGTTTGCTCATTGGCTGAGTGTGGTGCTGACAACACCAAGACAAGGGTTAAGATCCCCTTACTGGTCATCTTTAAAAAAAAAAAAAAAAAGATGCTCAAACCATTCCCCCTTTTGCACTCTGCCCCTCAATCACGCTTATCTTTCAGTCCACTATATGAGGGTACTTCAAAGAGTGTATGGAAAAATTGAATTACAAGATAATATAGATCTTTCTATGAGTTTTTTGAAGACTCCTTGTATTCTCCTTGTTTCATCATGCGATGGGACCTTTGCACAGGCTGTTCCCTATGCCTGAAACTTTTTCAATCCCTCAAGCAAACCTTCCCTGGTCTTGCTGACCAGGTCAAACCCCCCTCCTGTAAGCATTTACAGTACCATCTTCCTCTCCCTATTGCTTGTCATGGTTTAAGTTTTATATGGTTTTTGTGATTAATTAATATCTGTCTCACCCATCAGCAGTACGCTCCATGAGAACAGAGATAGTATCTGTTTTTTTCTTACTATTATGTCCCCAATGCCTGCTACACAGTGACCACTCAAAAAATAGTTGCTGAATTAATGAATACATGCTGCGTTGTAGTAGTTTCCAATTGCTTCACATTCGTAACTCTTAGCCATGAAATTTTGTTTCAAGAGGGATCTTAGAGATGTCTAGTTCATTATTTCCTAACATTTTAGGAACCTCTTTCACAGCTATGTATACTTTCTCAAATTCTCTTAGGAATCTTTTAATTCATTTTGTCATTTGCCTAACATATTATGAGGATGTAATTTTAGGTTTAAAATATTTGTTATTAAAAAAAATTTTCCTTAATATTATAAAGTTAATTTTAATGCATTTTAATCTAAATGACAATTTTTATAACTTTTTCCCATTTAATAAGAAATGTGCATTGCCTACATTAATTCTGTAAAGAAAAGTGATTTTTTAAACAAATTCAAAAATTATATATCATGTTTAGTTTGAGGACCCAATGTATATTAAAATTTAACCATGTGTTATAGTATCAGAAATAGATAAAACCTGCATTGTAATCTTATGTAATAGGAATTCTTATGTTTTGACCATATAAAAACCCATTTTTTTGGCATCTAACTTTCGTATTTCATTTCAAAATAATGTAATTATAGAAAAGATCTTAGCCTGCTATTTGCAGATACTTTCCAAACATTGCAGTTGTGTAGTCTTAGGTCCCAATAAGTTAAAAGCCAAATTTAATATAATTAGCTATATTTTCTTCTGAATGTTGATTTTTATTTTTATTTTTTATTTTTTTAAAAGATGACCAGTAAGGGGATCTTAACCCTTGACTTGGTGTTGTCAGCACCACGCTCAGCCAGTGAGCGAACCGGCCATCCCTATATGGGATCCGAACCCATGGCCTTGGTGTTATCAGCACCACACTCTCCCGAGTGAGCCACGGGCCGGCCCTGAATGTTGATTTTTAAAGACACATTTTGATGTTCTATATAAAAATTTTGATCAGATGAATATGATTTATAGACAAGCAACTTGAGGCAAATTTGAGAATTATTAGTTTTATGTAATATTTTAACATCTGTGTTCTTTATATTTTTTACCTTAATTTGGCAAGGTAATGCAGCTAGTTAATATTTAATATTATATGTAAATATTAAGCATATTTTTTTGATTTCTGATCATTATATTTAATGTAACTTTACCCCCCACCCCTCACCCCCCAATATGCACACACTTAATCTAGATCTCAGCATACAGAAGGCTCTCAGTAAATAAATAAATCAATAAATGATACTTGTTTTTGCTTCAGCAACTCTCTGTATATTTTGTTTGTTTGTTTGTTCGTTCTTTATTTTCTAGGAGAATGTGGATTATCTGATTCAGGAGCTCAGAAGACCCAAATACAGTATATATTTTGTTTGTAAGTATGTTAGTTCACTTTTCAATTATGTAACTATATATATTCCAGCCAGTATGTTCCATTGAGCACTTCATAACATCAATAAGTTCTTTGAATCCATCACTCTAAAAGTCCTGTTTATTTAATGTCCTTTCAAAGTATTAAAAGTCTTATGACCAGCATTCTATTTCAAAGAGCTAAATGTGATTTTCATTCATCATTGATTGCTTAGATAAAAAACTTTAAAGTTTTACTTTGCCTTTCAAGATGCTTTGTAAATCAAAAGTTGTAAGTAGCCAAATTTCACATCCCACTTTTGCCAAAAAAAAAGTGTATACTTGGGCCGACCCTGTGGCTCACTCGGGAGAGTGCGGCGCTGGGAGCGCAGCGGAGGGCGCTCCTGCTGCGGGTTCGGATCCTATATAGGGATGGCCGGTGCGCTCACTGGCTGAGTGCGGTGCAGGCAACACCAAGCCACGGGTTGCGATTCCCTTACCGGTCACCAAAAAAAAAAAGTATATACTTATTCCTATTTTACACTTGTGAGTTGAGGCATAGAAGCTGATTTATTTATTTTGAGTAGGATGTACCTAAGTTTGTTGGAAAAGCAGAGATTTACTTTACTTAGCAAACAAAAACATTCCACTACACTTTGCTACTTTATGTAATTTGTGAAAGTACAGATCATCAGGTAGGTATCTCTTATGTGCACAACTTTTGGGTTGTTGAGGGTAGGTGGGGGAGGTCTGGAAATAAACTGGGTCTTTGGTTACTATATAATTTATATGGATTTTTTTGATCTAATACATTCTGCTATGGAAGTTACATCTGTTCTCCTCTAGATGTCATTATTGATCTTTATAGGATAGTATTGTCTGTTCGGTAACATTTCCAAAACCAAGGACCAAACTTAACTTAACACTCAGGCATTAACACCAGGGCATTTGTTGTTGTCTCTATTTTTTATTTTAGCCATTCTTTTTGTATATTTTTATTTCTACTAAATCTCGTGTATAACAGGCCTCTTTATTAAAAAAAAAAAAAAAAACACCTTTTTATTGTGGAAATTTTTAAATACATACAAAAGTAGAATAGTATTCATATAATAAATCCCAATGTACCCATCACCCAGTTTCAATTATCTAGTTTTATCTATACTGTTACCTACTCCCCCGCCAATATTATTTTGAAACAAATGTAAGACATATAATTTCATCCATAAATATTTTGGTATACATCTCTAAAAGATAAGGAGTTGTTAAAAAAAATCACAAAACTGTTATTACATCCAAATAAAAATTAAAAATAATTCCTTATTTTCAAATATTCATTCAGTTTTCAGACTTCAAATTCTCTCATGTCTTTGTTTTCACAGTTTGAATCAGAATGAAAGTAAGGTTCACACATTGCTATTTTTTGATATGTTTCTTTAATTTTCTATAGGTCTTTTTCTCTCATACAGTTTATTTATTGAAGAAACTTAAGTTTTCCACTGCCTGAATCTTGATTATTGCATCCCCATTGGTTAGTTTAATATGTTTCTTGCAGTTTAAAATGTTCCTCTGTCTAGTTCTTGTAAATTCATAGATGGATATAGAGCCTAATTAGATTCAATTTCTTTTTGGCAAGAATACTTTATAGGTGGTGGTGTGTGCTTTCACTGGTTGTCTCTTCTTGTGATATTAGCAGTTGTTGATGCTTAATGCATAGGTCTATCTCTTGATTCATTAAGGGTTGGAAAAAATGACGATCTTCTAATTCTACCATTAACATTCCTCCTTTGTTTTTTAGCTAGAATATTTCTATAAAGAAAAATTTCCCATCATCTACTATTTGGTTACCTGGTGGTACAGTTTGTATATACAAGACAGGAAAAAGTTTATTTCTTTCTCTTTATTTGCTGTTTTCAGTATAATGACTTGGTTCCCTAGCATCCTCCAGTGCCTTCAGTGTTGGTTCTTTTTTTGTTGTTTTTTTTGTCCAGTATTATTATAAATTTACAGATTTTAATACATTTGTAGTACTCATTCCAATTTGAAGATGTTTGACTTCGGACTTGGTTCCCTAGCATCCTCCAGTGCCTTCAGTGTTGGTTCTTTTTTTGTTGTTTTTTTTTTCCAGTATTATTATAAATTTACAGATTTTAATACATTTGTAGTACTCATTCCAATTTGAAGATGTTTGACTTCAACATATGCCACAATGTGTACCAAACTTCACTTATTCATTAGGCTTTAACTATGAGGCCCATTTATGTCTGACTGCAGCAGAGATGATCTCCTTTGAGTCAACTGCAACTCGTTTGTCTGTTTCAGATTTCAGTAACGTGATCAGCAAGAGTGATGTGAAGTCATTGGCTGAAGCTGATGAACAGGAAGTTGTGGCTGAGGTTCAGGTAAACATATTGGTCCTGTAATATGTCTTATATTGGCCCTTTTAAAAGATTTAAGCCTAAAAATAAGGATAGTACTGTCTCAAAAGAAGGGAAACTCTTGATCAGACAAAATAAATAAGCATTAACCCAAACTATACTTAGATTTAGAAAGGTTGGAAGAAGTATCAAATTGGATAGGAACAGAATAAGGAGATTAGGCTGCTGAAGTGGTAGGAAGGGCTTTCCATGGTTGGAGACAGAGTCAGATATGTCCTTTGTTAGTTTTATAGGATAAGAATGTTCGTCATCAGGACTATGTCTGCTTAGGACAGAATAGAAAGCAAAGATTGTGAATGAAGTTTCTTAAAGTACTCTTTGTGATTTTTGTGCTTTGGGAGGTAATAAGACTTTTGTCATTAGGTTAACTTGGGAATTCCTTAACATTTATTGTGTTTGCTATAGAATACATCACATTAGAGCATATTATGTTACCTTTTCCTTCTTAAACACTTTAGTGTTTTTGAATACATTTGTCACAAACATTTGAATATGTTTATCACCTAAGTGGAGAATATTATCTCCAGAGGCAGCCAATAAACTAGTTTCGAATTTTTCAGAAGGATGTGCTAGGTGATAAATGAATAAAAAGAATGACCTATTTTAAATCATATTCTCCCTAATGAGAATACATCGGACAGCAAAGTTCTTTTTTATCTGAGTATAACATCATATGTCCTATAGCAGTGTTTTACTTTTATTAATTGATAAAATATGTGCATGGAGTCTCCAGAAATATAATGTGTATACCTCCACAACTTTTGTTTTGAAGATTTACTATTATCACTGCTGTTTTATAATTATTTTTATTTCCCCATATTGACTATTGTTACTCAATTTTTAATTGAGCAATTTTTGTATCTCTTTTTCACCTGTACTTCATCAAGTTTATGTCATATGATATTATGAAATATGAAACTATTTCTGCTTGATACAATTGGAGTTCATTAAATGAGACTGATCTTGGTGCTTTATTTGCAGGAATTTTATGGTGATTACATTGCTGTGAATCCACATTTGTTTTCTCTCAATATTTTGGGTTGCTGCCAGGTATGGAAGGAAAAGATTTTTTAAAAGTTAATAGATGGGAGTTAATTCAGCAAGTAATTGGACTTGTAAGAAAAAATTCAAATATTTTCTCTGAATATATGTTTTTAACAAAAAGGGTCGAAACTGGAATCCAGCCCAGCTAACCAGAACAACTCAAGGACTGACAGCTCTCCTTTTATCTCTGAAGAAGTGTCCCATGATTCGTTATCAGCTTTCATCAGAGGCAGCAAAGAGACTTGCGGAATGTGTTAAGGTATGGCATTCCCTGTCCCTGGTTCCAGAAACCAAAGGAATATTTTATTACAACCAATGTAATGATGATATGTTAGGTTTACTGGCAAAGGGGTAGGTTTATGTAATTCAAAACAAAAACCAACAAATTAGAGCTAAGATTCTTAGGTTTAACCCAGTAAATATTCACAAGCTATTTAAATTTTTTTGGCCAATTAAAACACTTATAAAATAGGGTTTCAAATCCTAACCTCTTAAGTAGTATGCTACTAAACTTTGCAAAGCTTTTGAATCCTTTTATGGAAGACCCATATGGGTGCAAATAACTATTGTTAAATGTGGTTTTATTTATTAATTTTCTATTTATATCATCTCTATCTGCAACTAATTGGTTGATCAAACCATCTTTTTCTCTCACCCACAGCAAGTAATAACTAAAGAATATGAACTGTTTGAATTCCGGCGGACAGAGGTTCCTCCATTGCTACTTATTTTAGATCGTTGCGATGATGCCATTACCCCATTGCTAAACCAGGTACAGAACCCTTTGTTATTATAGTAGAAGGATGGTTTTAAGTGATATTCATCAAAATGCAGATATGGAAAGAAACAGCATGGTCCATTTATTTTCCTTCTTATTTTCAGCTATTCTCATTTTTGCCTTGTATTTCCTTGTGTTTTGGTATTGCTGTTCTTCCAGCTGTAGTCATTGTTAACTCTTTCTCCTGCTTCATCCTTCCTGTGTCTTTCTGCCACTATCCCCACAACCCCTAATCAAGGCAACTTCTAAATTCTGTAGATTCTAATTTCCAGTATTTCTTTCTCTCTGCTCTTTTCCACTCTTACTGCCATTGCCTTCGTATAGACCCTAATATCTCACAGGAATACCGAAACAGTCATCTACTTGATTCTATACTTTTATATCTTCTCACTCTAATATATTCTATAGACATAATGTTGTTAAATTACTTTTCTTAAGGCACAGCTCCAATCCTGTTACTCCTGGCTTAAAAATCTTTGTTGGTTCCCATTTGCCTGCTGGGTTAAAAAACAAACCCTTGGGCCGGCCTGTGGCTCACTCGGTAGAGTGCGGTGCTGATAACACCAAGGCCAAGGGTTTGGATCCCATATAGGGATGGCCGGTT
>NW_007726214.1:1036901-1062097 GCF_000696425.1 Galeopterus variegatus | reverse complement strand
TTAAGATGCCCTTACGGTCATCTTTTAAAAAAAAAAAAAAAAACCCTTGAATCTGGCATCCAAGAGCCTTCACAGTGTGGGTCAAACCTCATATAAAACCTTATACATAGCTCACTACAACATAGATATGCCACATGGTTTCATGACTGCCATCTACACTCTGGAATATCTTCTTTTCCCATCTTTACCTATCAGAATAATTCTTTAAAACCACTCAAAAGACATCTAACATCTCCTTGAAGCCTATATTCTTTCAGTCAGGTATGTTCTTTTCTCCCTAAAATCACTGTAGAACTTTGTGTCTATCTTATGTCTCATGCTGCTCTTGCCATGTTGTACCTTTGGTTGTTCACCCTCTCCTAGGTTGTACATTCCTTCAAGGAAGACTGTATCTCACCAGTGTTTGCTGTTCTGCAAGTATAAGCACAGTACCTTGCACATAGGGGGTGCTTTATTAATAATGATTTTGAATTTATAGGGGAAGGCATAGACTATGTTTCAGTTTCTTCCCAGTTTATAATAGTGTTAATACTAAGGGAAATCTGTGGCTGTGGAATGAAACTTCTCTATAGTATAAGATAGCCCTGTGTTCCTAAAATTCAAAATAATAAATGTTCACTAAAGAAACTTTTGATAATATAAAAAACTATATAAAGAAAAATAATTGGGCTGGCCCATGGCTCACTCAGGAGAGTGCGGTGCTGATAACACCAAGGCCACGGGTTCGGATCCCATATAGGGATGGCTGGTTGACTGACTGGCTGAGCGTGGTGCTGACAACACCAAGCCAAGGGTTGAGATCCCCTTAGGCAAAACTAAGTATTTTCCAGCAAATTAAATCTAGAATCTAAGTGGGGGATCTCAACCCTTGGCTTGGTGTTGTCAGCACCACGCTCAGCCAGTGTAGGCAAAACTAAGTATTTTCCAGCAAATTAAATCTAGAATCTAAGTGGGGGATCTCAACCCTTGGCTTGGTGTTGTCAGCACCACGCTCAGCCAGTGTAGGCAAAACTAAGTATTTTCCAGCAAATTAAATCTAGAATCTAAGTGGGGGATCTCAACCCTTGGCTTGGTGTTGTCAGCACCACGCTCAGCCAGTGACTTAGATTCTAGATTTAATTTGCTGGAAAATACTTAGTTTTCCCTAATGGGCCTATGACTAAAAGTAATCCATTCTTTATAAATGCTGAGAAGGCAAAGTTTTGGGGTTTTTTTCTTTCTAGTTTTACCAAATAAATTCACATTTTGTAAGACTTGGAATCAAATCTTTCCTCACAATTTATATTAGTAAAAATATAAAATAAAACGGCAAAGTTTTGGGGTTTTTTTCTTTCTAGTTTTACCAAATAAATTCACATTTTGTAAGACTGGAATCAAATCTTTCCTCACAATTTATATTAGTAAAAATATAAAATAAAACGGATTCAGAGGCAAGTTCCTGAGTATGCCAGTGTTTTGATCAACTCACAAGGTTTTTTTTGATAATATTAGTGTTCCCAGGATAAATATAGCACCACTCAGATCTGCAAGAACACACTGCAGAAAACCACAAGCGTACAGGAAATGATACAGTTTGTCACTGCAGTACAAATATAGACCTATCTGTGAAGCCAAAAATATACACTTATTTCACAGGCAAAAATTAGAGCTAATGATGGATCTACTTTGTTTTCTTTCTATCAAGAATATTAATCTTGCTGCCCTTCTTCCAAAATTGTGAAATCTAGAAATATTTTGACCCTTGGGTACTTAACCAATTAAAATTACAGTCTTAATGCTTATTATAGCACAAAGTATTAATAAAATTTGAACTAAAAAGAGAATGTCTATGTAAAAAATACTAATTAGTAAGAATATTATCAATTTTTGTTTTTCCTGAACATTAACTATTTCCATGTTTTGTCTTTATTTAGTGGACATATCAGGCCATGGTCCATGAATTACTAGGCATAAACAACAATCGGATTGATCTTTCCAGAGTGCCGGGGATCAGTAAAGACTTAAGAGAAGTGGTCCTATCTGCTGAAAATGATGAATTCTACGCTAATGTAGGTGATTTTTAAATTTTTTGTTGTTTATATATGAGAAGGTCAATATTGGCTTGTTCAAATTGCGGCAGGTATGGGATTTTATGCGAAAGGATGATGGAGTCATCCTATAGATAGGCTGCATCTCAAGGGAAGGCAGAAGATTTGGATTGTGACCCTTTAACAATATTTTTTTTCATAGAGATCACATAGTTATTTACTTCCCTCTCTTCCAGTGGCTCTTTGTGAGAACAGTAATGGTATTCATCACCAGTGTCCTGGCTAATGTCCAAATTTGGTAATTAAAATGGAATTTTCCTGCCCCTCAATTCTGTGTTCAGGATATTTTTTCACTTCTTTTAAATTGTCTGAAAGTCACAGTAGTTGATGAACATGCTTCCAACTTCCTTCTTCACAGAATATGTACCTGAACTTTGCTGAGATCGGTAGCAATATAAAGAATCTCATGGAAGACTTTCAGAAGAAGAAACCGAAAGAGCAGCAAAAACTAGAATCAATAGCAGACATGAAGGTAAATCAAACATGTACAGGGATGACTAACGTGAGATTTTGGAGCTATTCATGTAAGCAACATTTTTACAATCTTCTGGGTCTAAGTTTTGTTTGGTTTGAGAGTATTTTCTGTAATGTCTCTCTTTAGTAAACAATGTAGTGAAAACTTCATAGTAAGCCATATGCTTCTTTCCATTCTTTAGTCGTATTTGGACAATTCGAAGACCCAGTCTACTGACATATACCAGTTCTTCTCCTCTTAAGTATACAAAATGTCATGTCATTGAGAGTTGTAGGTGCCTTAGTCTGGGCAGAAAAACAATCCATGCTTTTTTTGGGGGGGGAGAGGTTTGAGGGGACGCTGACTGGTATGGGGATCTGAACCCTTGACCTTGATATTACAAGGCTGCACTCAAACCAACTCAGGTAACCAGCCGGCCCAATCCCCATTTGTTTTTGTTGTTTTTTTCTTGCTTTATACATGCCTATCCTCAGTTAAAAAATAACAGAACCTCCTATTGATGTTTTTCCCATGGCAGGCCTTTGTTGAGAATTATCCGCAGTTTAAGAAGATGTCTGGGACTGTGTCAAAGCATGTGACAGTGGTTGGAGAACTGTCTCGGTTGGTCAGTGAAAGGAATCTGCTGGAGGTTTCAGAGGTTGAGCAAGAACTGGCCTGTCAAAATGACCATTCTAGTGCTCTCCAGGTCAGTCCAATTTGATGAGCACCTTCTATGTCTAAGGCACTGTGCCAGGCAGAGCAAGAAATACAAAGGCAAGTAATCCTTCATCACCAACATAGAATTGAGTCTAGCAAGGAGTTGAGACAAGAACACAAATTAGTATTAAGATAGATATATAAAAGCCACAGGAGAAGTATAATGTGCAATCTCCAATGGTTCAGTCAGTTAATTGAGTATTAATGAGGGCAGCCTAGTCTACTAGCAAGAGTGCTAGACTACAGTCAGAAGATCTGGATTTTAATGTTTGGTTTACCACTTACTATCTTTGTAACCTGGAGCTATTAACTTTATCTCTGAACCAGTTTCTTCACTTGTAAAATAGATATAATAATACTTATCTCACAGGTTGTTAGGAAGATTTTTAAAAATATAATGTGTATTAAAATGTGTTATCTACATTTATTTTTTTAAAGATGACCAGTAAGGGGATCTTAATCCTTGACTTGGTGTTGTCAGCACCATACTCTCCCATATCTACATTTTTTTAAAATTATAATTGAAGATCTGCTTTTCATTCCATAAACATGTGAATGCCTGCTTGCTACATGTTCATACTGCTATGAGAACCTAGGAGTACAAAAATGAGTAAGATACCATCTTTTTCCTCAGAGAGCTCACACTAGAGTAGGAGAAAAGGAGTCTTAAACCAGTAATTATAATTCCATGCAATAAGTGCTATAATAGAGGTATTTACCAAGGAATGTGGAAATACATAGAAAGGACACTGTTTTCCCCAAGAATGAGGCTTCTTAGAGCTTCTTAGAGAAGATGACATTAAAACTGGGTCTGGACAGATAAATAAGTAAGAGTGCACCAAGCAGAGAAAAGGGAGAAACATTCACGGAGATGTGAAAAAAATATATATGTAAGGGAATAGTTCAGTGTAGCTAGTGGAGGGTACAAGATGAGGAGTGGTCTTAGATAAACAAAAAAGACAGGTTGGGGCCAGGTTATAGCCATTGAAAGGAGGTTGGGCTTTAATGTTAAAAAAACGGGAGCTACCAGAGGCTTTTAGAATAAAAGTGACATAATCAGACCCTGGCCTGAAGAAGTTTGTAGTCTAGTTGAAGGGACAAAATTAAAGCACACACAAAAAACTTAGATAATGTTTCAAGGTAAGATTATAGTCAGTATCACAATTTTGACTTAATTTCAAAATTGTGATACTGACTATAATAGGATTTGAGGTTATTAGGAGCATCTCTGAGAGAAGGCAATATTAAGATGGCAATATAAAGAATGACCAGAATTTGAAGGAGGATTCCAGTCAGGGATAACAGCAAATGCAAAGATACAGAAGTATGCAGGAAATAATAAATAGTTTGACCTGTTGAGTGTGGGTGTGGAAGAGAAATAGCAGATGAAATTGAATTCGTAAACAGGAACCAGTTTATGAAGAAGCTTGTAAGAGGAATTTTCACTTGCTGAGGTAGGCAAAGAGATCAAGTGTAGGATCTTATGTAGAAAGTTGATGTGATGAAAGTAGTATTTTAGGAAACTTAATCTAGTACAGATTCTTTAGAGGTGAAAAAACCGAAGTCAGAGAGGCTCGTAGACTTATAGTGATAGTAGTAAAAATGTACAGTAAGGGGCAAATCTGAGATACATTTCAAAGGGAGAAAACTAGTAAATGACAGATTGGATATAAACATAGAAAGACAGAACAAATCAGAGATAATTCCAAGTTTCCTGAGAAATGACAATGTGTGGTGTCACTGACAAGTAAGTAATTTAGTAATAAGAGTCCTTTGGGAGAAAGCCACTTCCAAGGCACTTATAAGAAGCACATTTCTAGTTAGGATGGCATATTCAAAAACATAATTTCTTTTTTTCCCTGCTGCAATTCTACTTTACTTTATAAAATAAAGTCAGCCTGGTATATTGGAAACAATACAGGCTTTGGAACCAGACTGTTCTGGCTCATATCCTATCTCTACTTACCAAAGTTTCTTTGGGAAAACTACTTATTTTACCCAAGCCTTAGGGATAATTATTTTAAACTTTCAGATTGTTTAGAGGATTCAATGAGATATATAAAATGCTTCACATGTGATAGGTGCTTCATAAATGTTGGTTCCCTTCCTCTAAGCAAAATTTTTTTTAATACATGGTGCAACCAAAAGAAAGAAATCCACCCATAGGTACTCTAGCTATACCAAGGATTTATAATTGTTGGTTTTTAATTTTTTTTAATGTTTATCAAGATTTTCTCCGAAAACACCATCATTTTGAAAATCATAAAGATGCTATTTGCTTTATGTAAAGTGCCTCTGTCATCACAGTTTTAATTTTGTCTCTGTACTCTTAAATCTTCACAAAGAACTCTAAGTTCTTCAGGCTGACTTTATTTTTTAATTGTATTAAATTCTCATTCTTAAATAGATAACATAAGTATTTGATAAAAAGATGTATAGTAAAAACTGAATCTATTAATAGTTTTGTATGCCTCCTTACAGTTATTCCATGTATGTGTAAGTTTCTGTGTGTGTACCTATGTGTTTCTCTCTTTTTTAATTCATATGGTACCATACTGTACACAGAGTTCTGCATTTTGTTTTTTCACTTAACCATGTATCTCAGAGACTGTTTCAGATGAGAACCTGAAGACTCATTATTTTTAATCACTAAATAGTATCCTTTGTAAAGATATATCATAATCTATTTAACGTGGTTAACTAAGTTTAAACAACATCTCTAGTAATAGTTTATAGTTGTTTCTATATTTAATAGAAATGTTTCTATATTTATCAATAAAATTAGTTTTCTGACTCTTACTAAATAAAAACAAAAATTTGTTCTGTAACTAAATTTAGATTTTCTTATGTTTCTTTATCATTTGATTTTTTCCTTTAAAACAATGGAACCAAACTTAACCATTAGTGAGTATTAGTGTCTTTATTTGTATGTCTCTACCATATGGAAAACAGTTAGAAAAAGTTATTGTAGTTCCTTGCCTGAAACTTTATTTTTTGTTCACTTTAAAAGAAAAGTTGATACTTTTAAAATATGAATTCTATTTGTGATCCATTTTATATTTTTAAAACTTATCTTTTGAAGGTTTTCTTGCCCAGGGTACTGGGGTTTTACAGTGAACAGTTTACTCCCCCATCATAAAGAATTTCTTTGGCAACATGATTTAAATAGTCTATAAAGAGAACTTTTGTTTAATAGTGAGTGGATGCCAGGGGCCTGACCCCTAGATGGGTTATAGCATTACTTGGCTTGACCTTAGATAATAATACATCACGCAGCAATGAATTAAGGTTTTTGAATAGAGATGGGGTTTGCTTTATTAAATAATAAGTGTATCATGGTAAGAAAAAATGTTCATATATCACTAAAAATTAAGCTATAAATTGCTGCCACTTCTAACTAGTTATCCTACAGGCTAACAAAAATTTGGTTTGGAAAGAATTTCTGTAGAATCAAAATGCAATATACTACCATTGAAACATATCCATATCCTCAGAAGAGATTCGTTTGATTAGTAATGAAGATTTTTCATACTATGAAGAAAAACATAGGGCCGGCCTGTGGCTCACTCGGGAGAGTGCGGTGCTGATAACACCAAAGCCACGGGTTCGGATCCCATATAGGGATGGCCGGTTGCTCACTGGGTGAGCATGGTGCTGACAACACCAAATCAAGGGTTAAAAGGGTTAAGATCCCCTTACCGGTCATCTTTAAAAAAAAAAGAAAAAAAGAAAAACATCTTCCGAAAGTGAGCGATTCCTACCTCTGCACCCCGCTTTTACAGCTTTTCATTTGGAGGGAGGAACCAGTCTATTTTATTTTATTATTATTATTTTTTTAAAGATGACCGGTAAGGGGATCTTAACCCTTGACTTGGTGTTGTCAGCACCACGCTCACCCAGGGAGCAAACCGGCCATCCCTATATGGGATCCGAATCCGTGGCTTTGGTGTTATCAGCACCACACTCTCCCGAGTGAGCCACGGGCCGGCCCCAATCAGTCTATTTTATCTCCTTCTTTACTGACCTTGTTAAAACATCTCAAACCATCTGTTAATGACACGTAGTAAAGACAATAAATCTTTGTTAGAAAAATGAGGAAGAAGAGTTCTATTTGAAGCAATATAGAATAGTAGCTAAGAGCTTGGCCCTTTGATGGCTTGGGTTTAAAAATGATTCTTAACCACTCTAAGCCTCAGTCTTTTTGTCTGTAAAACAGGAGAAAAATAGTACTTACCTCAAAGATTGTTGTAAGGGTGAAATGAGCTAATGCATGGAAAGCACCTAATATGGTACCTGGTACTTATAACTTTCAACAAATATTAATTATCACCATTATGAGTATTATTATTTGATGGTACATTCTATTTTCTTTATGGCATCCAGGACATGTTCTTTATTCTACTGATGACATTGGGTCTCTCCCTGATTTCAGAAAGGTTTTTTTTAGTTCTCTTTAAAATCATAAGAAAATTGGGGGGGACACATTGAACTGACAATTTTACTTTGATCAGTTAAGAGTAAAACTGGTCCTTTTTTTCTCTAAACCATTTAGCCAGTATTTCAGAAACAGTGTTGACCAGCATAAGACCTGCTATAAAGCTAAATTTTTTGTTGACTAGTCATTAAGAAAAAGAATAGTGAGCTCTTCCTTGAGGACTTGGCCCTGATCTTACATAGGCTTACTTTGAGTAGACTATTTTGCCTACTTTTTTCAGATATATTTACCAGTCAGTAGAATTGGGTCCTGCCACTTTCTATCATTTTTCCTAGATAAGCTCCCTATAGTCCTACAGCATTGTTCTCTCAGATTGTCAGATTAGACTCATTTTTATCAGAGCAGCATGTTGAAAACTTCTGCCAATTCCATCTTGCTATCCTAATCTGTTGATTTATTTTGTTATTTATTGACCATTTATCACATTAATGTGATAGTAAATAGCAAGGAAGGGATCTTGTACTGTAGGTTAAAATAAAGCAAAAAATGGTGACTATCTTTAATTGCTGAGTTCACCTGTAATTTCTACAATAATTTAAAATGTATGTATATCATCATAAAAATTTTCCTTGCTATGCTGCTTCATCATAGTTTTGTTTGTGTGTTTTTGGTGGATGGCCAGTACAGGGATCTGAACTCTTGACCTTGATGTTCATCATAGTTTTAATAGAAGAAAATGTAAAAGTAGTCAGCCAGAAACAATGAAAGAACTTCTAAATAACATAAAAGAAGAATTGTTTTCTCACTGATATCTTGTGAATGAATGTTAGTCCCTTTTGGAAACTTGACCTCCAAAGATAATATTTTTGCTTTTCTTTTCCTATTCCTTAATCAGTCCTACACAAATGTTAGAGTTCAGTGCAAGGTTTTTGAATCCTATCTTCTTAAGTAGATGATAGTTTTCTATTTTGCTCTTTACTTGGTCATTGTTATTATGTGACAGTGTACTTTTCTTTCTAGATAGTTGCAAGGCTTATGGAAAATTTAATATGAAAAAAGAAACCAAAAAGTCATTATATAATTCAGTTATGTTTTCAACAAATAAATACTACCGTGTAGCATAAACTTATATAATTAGAAGTCTTTCTGATTCTTTTTTCTCCTCTTCCTGGTTAGTACCCTGGAATCTCAATATAATGTATGCCATTGTCTGTCAAATGGATGAGTCTAGTAGCCATGAGGGAAATAGTTCAAAATGAAGTAAAGGATAACAGGGGATCAAGGCAGACAAAAAAGCCCTGCTTCTCTAAGGACTGATATAGCTGAAAGAGTAGAAAGAACCCAGCTTGTACCTACAGGTTTCTTTTAATGAGGTAATGGATAAATTTAGCCAGAACATGGACCTGAGCCATGAGTTGGGTCCTAAGGGCTTGAAAGTAGGCAAAATAGTCTACTCAGAGTAAGCCTATGTAAGATCAGGGCCAAGTCCTCAAGGGAGAGCTAAGAGTCAAGCCAGGGAATCTAAATACCAGTATCCAATCTTAAGGAGTGGATTCTATAATGGAAAATAGCCAAGAATCAAGATCCAAGTGAAGGGAGCAAGTAGGAAGGGTACAAACTGATTACTGCAAATAGTCTATCTCCATGCCAGTTTTGTGGGTTTACAGTTACTTGGTTATTTCAGATTTGCCTAAATGTACAGACACAGGTCAGCCAGAAACTGAGTAGATTTAAGGTAAAAAGAGAGTGACTATAAGGGCAGGAAATGAAACGTTATGCCTATAAGAAAAGTGACAACAGAGATCCGAGATGGGATTTCTTAATTTTTTAAGCTTATGCCAAGTAGATTGATATACATATGGAATTGTGTGTATGTATTTGGTCAATAATTTGTACCCCGAAATTTCTTCATATTACAGTAGAAAATAGTGGAACATTTGAACAGATATTCTAAATCGGCTGTATTCCATGGCTGTTCTGTGAAAAAGTTACCACAAAAGGAAAGAAAGTAAGGAAATTCTTATGAATGTGGTGTCTAAATCTACAGAAGAAAAATGTATTCCTTTTTCATCCCTTAAGAATGATGGTAGTGAATTATTAACCCAAAAAAGCAACAATAGTATCCTTCTCAAATAGCTTTCTACTTGAAAGCTACCTGGAAGGTTCCCTGTATTCTCATAGTCTCTATGCAGTGTAAACAGAAGAGTTCTTACACATTGGACATGGTTGTTGTACGGTACTAACGAGATAATCTATGTGAAAGCATCTTGTAAGTTGTAAAGTACCACACAAATTTTAGTTGTTATGTCCTCAGAAGCCAGTGCCCTCCAAGGCTCTTGCTAATCTTTCATCTCATAGTCTCTATGCAGTGTAAACAGAAGAGTTCTTACACATTGGACATGGTTGTTGTACCGTACTAACGAGATAATCTATGTGAAAGCATCTTGTAAGTTGTAAAGTACCACACAAATTTTAGTTGTTATGTCCTCAGAAGCCAGTGCTCTCCAAGGCTCTTGCTAATCTTTCTGCCTAAGCCATTTTTTCCGTCTGATTTCCATATTTCTATTAATAGCATCACTGCTTTCAGTCTCACATACTAATTCCAACTCTCTTATTGATTCTTCAGGGCCTTTCGCAAATGTCACCTCCTTTATGAAGTCTTTCCTGATTGCTCAAAGCCAGATGTACTTTGTCTTCACTTTTTCTCCCCTCCCCTATATTGCACTGATTTTCAGCTTTGTTTTTTGTTTTGCTGTGCTTTTTGCATACATACGTTTCTGTTGTAACACCACATATTTGTTCCTGAAAAACCTCACATTCTACAAAATAATGCACTAAAAATAAACAGAGATTACGTGAGAATAGGGTTATAAGCAGAACACTTAAAATTTACATAACTAAAAAAAGAAAGAAAAAAATGTATATAACTTTGTAATCACAACCCTAATTAAATTAACAGCAATCCTAAAAAAAATATTAGCACAGTTAAATCTCCACTGGCATTTGCACCTACAAACAGAATCAGTTCATCCTCTACTGCCTTATTTCTGGGGCTCATGCTTTCTTCAAGATATAAGGTCTTGAAAACAAAATATTTGTTACTCATAATAGACTAGTTTCATAAAAATTAAAAATACTATATGTAGCTAGCCTTCTTCATCAATCAGTTTTTGGTGGTTATTTTGTTTTGTTTTGCTTTTTAATACAATGAAATATCTTTGAGTCCTGTTTATTTACACATGTCTTTTCCTCAGATAGCTTAACATAGTGAAAAGTATAGCAATTTTTGAAGCTACAAAACCAGATACTTCTTGTAGAAAATACTTCTGTAGGAAATTCATCTTTTTTTCTTAACATATTGGTAAAGCTTTCTATTTAATCATAAGGAAGCCTATCCATGCTGGAAAAATTACATAGAAACCAATATGCTTTCTGTATTGGTTGACATCATTTCCATATTTACCAATCTTATTTACTAATCTTGACATTAAAGAAACATGCCTTGTAGCAGAAAGGATTATATTAGTTTCATGCCTCTTCACCCCATTGTCTGTGAACTCACCGAAGACAGGAATAGTCTCTAATTCATCTTTGTATCCCCAGCAGTGCCTGGCACAATGCCTTATGGGATCTCAAAGAGTATTTGTTTGCTTGAATTGGATTATTCGTTCTGCTATATAATAAATAGAAATCTGTACTGTATGGAAGGCCTTTTATATGAGGATTGACAAGACCTATATGTGATTCCTTTCCTGGCAGTATCTGCCTCATGAGATCATAGCTACTCAACTTAGAGATTACTTGCTATTATATACTCATATCTCTGTCAACCATGTTGAGACATATTGTTAACCCTGATCTTGGAGATTAAGCTCAGTCGTCTATAAAATTCTACCAATTTGTCACCATTTCACACTGGTTAATCATTAATACTAAGAGAAAGCAGCAGAGTTTTGAGTCAATTGGTCAGTTCTGTTGTATGATGTATTAATTGAAGTGATGGAAATAGTATATGTTCCTTATTTCAGCAAGGAAATTATAACATAGGCTATTGAAAAAGAAAAGAGGAACTATCCTTTATTAAATTCATTTTTGTCCTAAAGCAATTACAATGGGAATATATTTCCTTGTTTAATTCTTATCTCAGGAAAAAGTCATTTAATTTTCTATAGTTGAGACTATTGCTAAATGTATGACTTGTACATTCTCATAGTGTTAATTTCAGTCATGAACTAAGATTATCATTACTATTCAATAATTATAGATCTAAAGCATTATATAATAGATCACTCAAGTGAAAGGGGGATAAATACCAGTTCTATCTTTCTTCAGAATGTAAAGAGGCTCTTGCAGAACCCCAAAGTGACAGAGTTTGATGCTGCCCGCCTGGTAATGCTTTATGCTCTACATTATGAGCGACACAACAGCAATAGTCTGCCAGGACTAATGGTGGACCTCAGGAATAAAGGTGTTTCTGAGAAGTTTCGAAAGGTAACCAAATTTATATATTAAGCCCATCAAACAGAAGCCAACACTGTTGTTATATTCTCAGCTCTAACAAATGATGAATCATACTGTTTTATTAACAGAAATGTGTAATTCTGTCTTCTTTTGTCTTCATTTCCTTAATAAAATTATTTTCTTATTAAATGAGCTTCCTGACCACTAAGAAATAAAAAGTTGTTTTCTCTTTTTTATAGCTCGTGTCTGCAGTTGTTGAATATGGTGGTAAACGTATCAGAGGAAGTGACCTCTTCAGTCCCAAAGATGCTGTGGCTATTACCAAACAGTTCCTCAAAGGACTAAAGGTATAGACATCTCCTTCATGCTTTCCTAAGTGAGAAATAGCTGAAGCCCCTGAGACTGAAAGTGAATGAATATGATCTTCAAAGTATCTTCAGAATTGCTGCTGATTTAGTATTATGTCAATTAAATGAAATTAAAATAGACATCCTCTTGATAGCTTTTTCTTTTATTGATTTCTATGTTGGAGCAGTATTAGCATAGAACCAAATAGCTAAGAAGGAAATAATTGGAGATATTTCCAGGAAATACTCAGGAGGAAAAAGACAAACAGCTATTTTATTCCATTTGTTTATAATTTAAGATGTGTTAGGTAGTTTCTCTTTGAAGGGAATTAAAGATGAAGCAAACATTTGATTTTTTAAAAATACTAACCTATTTTCTTACAGTGGTCAGAAATTAGTTTTAATCTGCTAGCCTTTCTTGTTTACTGAAGTTTTTCTATTTCCCTGAGTGTTTCCAATCCCCTTTTCTACATGGTCTTTTCCTTTTATTAGCTCTACCTTTCACTTAGCATTTTCACGAAGAGGTGAGAGTCAGTGAAGACATGATAAAGGATTTAAGCAATTCCATTATTATTAAAATTCCTGTACAACAGCTAGCTTTAAATTATAGAGTATTTTTATGAGACTGGAACATTTCTGGTTGATTATATAATTTTTAAATCTCCTAAAATTCCTATTTGAATCTGTCCCATGAGATCTCTATTGAATGTATGTTCTTTTCTAATATGAGTATCATTAACTGCTATATTGCTAGTTTCTTAAAAATGACACAAGAACCATTTTCTCCTGTTTTAGGGAGTAGAAAATGTATATACACAGCATCAGCCTTTCCTGCATGAAACCCTGGACAATCTCATCAAAGGAAAGCTTAAGGAAAATCTATATCCTTATCTAGGCCCCAGCACACTCAGAGACAGGTAAAGTAACAAAGGTATTAATAATAAAAGCCAGAAACACTGAACAAATATACAACTTAGAGTAATGTTAGGAACTAAAACTGAGGTTATATTATTCTGCTGCTTCTCCTCTGTTGTTTCAGTTCTAAGATTCTTTTGGTTTTATATATATCAGTGTTAGGTATGAATTCCCCTGCTAAGCCTGAAACATTTATTTGTTTTGGATTAAAGAAACAGGTGTTTCAGAGGGCCCAAGATTCTTATACTCTGTATTTTATTATCAGACCAATTTACGTATGCCATTTAAGGTTCAGTTCTATGGCATCTGACATTTGGAGTTTCAAACATTAAAGCCAAAAATAGATTTGTTGCTTGATTGTCATCCAGAGCAGGTTGTTACTATTTTTGGTGAGGACTGGACTTTGCCAAATGTGGCCAGCACACAAACGGAGAGACCTAATTAATAAAGGCCATTTGTTACACAGGAGAAAAGGCTGGCTTTCTTTTTCAATATTAACTAAAGGAAGCAATTAGTTGTTATTTTAATCCGGTGGCTAGTTAATTTTAATAAAAACAAAACTTAGAACAATTTTTTTGATTGTGTGTATCTTTGGGGTACTGAAATTTTAAATATATTCAAATTTTACCTAGTTAAAAATTCTTATATATTTTTTTTTGGACCACATGTTATAAAGGGCCTAATGTGTAGCTGAATCCTATTGGATAGATTATTGTGAAAATTTTGCTATTGGTATAATTCTTCTCTTATTTCAGTTAATAATAATATGAGAGCCTTGGAAGTATAGTGTTTTATAAATATAGTGAATTTCTGAAAGGAGAAAATGTTTTGAGGTATATAGGTGACTATTTTATATTGTAAAGTATTTTTTCATTTTGTACATTAAAAAAAAACTCTATAATTTGGTATAGAACAGAAAAAAATCATCTTTTAAAAATCCAAGGCTGAGAGGCAGAACATCTGTTGTTAAGTTTAGAGAGTACATTCATTCAGATAAAATGTTTGAGGACCTTGGCATCAAGATTCAAAAATGTCAGTTAAGGGCCAGCCCATGGCTCATTTGGGAGAGTGTGGTGCTGATAACACCAAGGCCACGGGTTCAGATCCCTATATAGGGATGGCCAGTTAGCTCACTTGGGAGAGCGTGGTGCTGACAACACCAAGTCAAGGGTTAAGATCCCCTTACCGGCCAGCTTTTAAAAGATAAATGTCAGCTAAGTGGGAAGAATGAAAACCAGATGAAAGTTATTCACCTATCTGAGAGGCTCACTTGGGAGAGCGTGGTGCTGACAACACCAAGTCAAGGGTTAAGATCCCCTTACCGGCCAGCTTTTTTTTTAAAAGATAAATGTCAGCTAATTGGGAAGAATGAAAACCAGATGAAAGTTATTCACCTATCTGAGAGGCATTTTTTTTTTTGAAAAACATGACTCTATTCCTAAGCCTTCTAATTAATGTGATAAAAGTAAAAACATTAATTTGCTGATGAATTTCATATAAGAATTACAGAACATGAAATTAGCTTTTTTTTTTTTTTTTTTTAAAGATGACCAGTAAGGGGCTCTTAACCCTTGACTTGGTGTTGTCAGCACCACACTCTCCCAAGTGAGCTAACCGACCATCCCTATAGGGATCCAATCCTGTGGCCTTGGTGTTATCAGCACCACACTCTCCCAAGTGAGCCATGGGCAGGCTCTTAACCCTTGACTTGGTGTTGTCAGCACCACACTCTCCCAAGTGAGCTAACCGACCAATCCCTATAGGGATCCAATCCTGTGGCCTTGGTGTTATCAGCACCACACTCTCCCAAGTGAGCCATGGGCCGGCCCAGAAATTGGCTACTTATTGCTAATGAGAAACCATAGGCCACAAGAAGAATATATTGTGTAAAGGTGACAGCAAACCTTTCTAATTTTGTATGATTCATTCCCAAAGAAAGCCCAAAATGATACTCTTCCAACAAAATGCACATTTATTTGTTGTCAGCATTTGTTAGTATTTGTCACTATAGTTTAAAAATGTATACAGCTAATAATTCAATTGCTTCATCTTTTTATACAATAGATGTTTATTGAATGCCTTCAATATGTCAAGAACTGTTGTAGATGCTGGGGATATAGAAATGATAGGAAAGGGCCAGCCCGGTGGCGCTCTGCTACAGTGTGCTGCTTGAGAGCGCGGCGGCGCTCCCGCCACGGGTTCGGATCCCACATCCAGACCAGCCACTCACTGGCTGAGCGAGGTGCGGGTGCAACACCGAGGGTTGCGATCCCGTTGCCGGTCCCGGTCTGGTACGGGCGCGACACTGAGGGTTGCAATCCGTTGCCAGTCATGAAAAAAGACAAAAAGGAAAAAAAAAAAGAAATGACAGGAAAGACAAGCGACACTGAGGGTTGCAATCCGTTGCCAGTCACGAAAAAAGACAAAAAGGAAAAAAAAAAAGAAATGACAGGGAAGACATGGTACTTACCCTCCAGGAACTTTCATGAAGGAGACAGAATAAACATGTAAACAAACAAATAAAGAACATAATTTAAGTGAGATAAGTGCTATCAAGGAAATAAGTAGGATAATAAGCTGCAAAGTAACATGGGGTTGGAGAGGGCTACTCTAAATGGAGAAAGATCCTCCATTTTAAGATGAATTTTGAATTACAAGAAAGAGCCAATTACACAATGATTAGGAAAAAAGGCATCCCAAGCATAGGGAACACAAGAGCAAAGGCCTTGAAGAAAGAGAGAACTTGGCAAGTTCATGGAACAGAAAGAAGCCCCGTGTGGCTGGAGCATAGTGAGTGAGGAAGAAAGAAGAGGTTGAAAAGATAAGCAGGGGCTAGATTACAAAGGGCCTTGTAGGCCCTGGTAAAGAAGTTTTTGTTTTTGTTTTTGTTTTTGTTTTTGTTTTAAATGTCATAGGAAGCCACTGAAGAGCTTTAAGCAAGTAAGTGATACAAACTGTATTATGTTTTAAAAGATCACCTTGTGGGGAGAATGGATTATTGAAGGCAAAAATAGAAGCAGGGAGGCTACTGAGGAGGCAGCTACAATAGTCCAGGTAACAAATGAAAGTGGTTTGGATAGGAGGCTGAAAGAGAAGGTAGAATCAATAGACTTATTTAATGGAGTAAATTGGTGGAACAGGGTAAGAGAGAAGTGAAGAATAACAATTAGATTTTGTTGTAGATGCCTATTAGATAACCAAATGGTAATTCACATACTAAATTGGGAGTTGAAAAGATGTCAGTGATATTTGAAGCCATTTACTAGATAAGATCACTTAAGGAGAAAGCATAAAAAGAGAAAAGAAGAGAGCCCTGAACCAAGCACTGAGTAGAGGATAAGGAGCCAACAACAGAGACTGAGGAGGAAGCAGAAAGGTAGGAGGAAAACCAGGGAGCAACGAGTGAGTGATAAACTGTGCCCAGTCTTCTGAGAGGTAAAGAAGAAGAAAGTAAAGAATCCATCAGATTTGGCAACATGAAGGTCTTTGATGGTCTCATTCCCCAGTTTCAGTGAGGTTGGAGGCCAAATTAGAGAGGTTTACAGGATATTAGATAAAATGAAGACAGCAAATGTATATATAACACTTTTTAAGAAGTTTTGCATAAAGGGGGCAGAGAAGTGGGATGGTATCTAGAAGAGATTATGGGTTCAAGGGAAAGAGAAATTCTAGAGCATATTTGTAATCTGATGAGAATTATCCAGTAAAGAAGGAGAAATAGATAATGCAGAAGAGAAACAGGAAGAGCTGCAGAAGTGAAGTTCTTAGGGGATCCAGAGCACAAACAGAGAGATTGCCTTTGATAGGAGCAGAGGTACTTCTTTCATTTTAACAGTAGGGAAAATAGAGTATGTATAAATACAGTGGGTTTATAGTTTTATACAGTGGGTTTATAGTTTTGATGGTGAGAACGTGAGGGCCATCCTGTCTGATTTTCTCAGTAAAATATGCCAAGTTATCAGCTAAGGTAAGAGGTAAAAAGAGAAAACATTGTGAGATTGTCATCTTGTAGGCTAGGAATCAGATTTACTAGGGAAATGTAAGTAGGACTACTAGGCAAGGTTGATTGCCCATTGGAGTTTTGTGGTCATTAATTTAAAATAAAGCCAATGAGCTTAGTTGTGTGGTTTTCTCCAGCATCTTTTAGCTGCTCTGGATTAAATGCAGAGGAGGCACATAGTTGGGTCCAACCAGAATTTAGGGAAATGAAAACAGGAGGATGGCATTGGATAGGGAAAAAAGTAGTATTGGTGAATGGATTGGAGGCTTGATGAAGTCAAAGAATTATTACGGAAGTGTATTAGTGTAGATGCATTAGAAGTTGAGAGGTGGTTATTAGAGAAAGCGCTCTGGAATTTAAGATTTCATAGGTGGTGCAGTTACTTGTAATGAAGACGTTTAGGTTGTAATCATGGATGTGGGTTGTTGAGGGGGGGTGGGGAATGGAAGAAAAAAGATCAGTGTGGGTGAAGAGACCAGGATGTTAGATGACTAATCCACATTGATGTTAAAGTCACTGAAAATCCTGAAAGGAGGAGCGAAAAGGAGGACAGTACCCCAGAGCCAAAGTCTTCAGGGAATAAGAGTGACCAGGAAAGGAGGTCAGGAGAAAACAGTGCAACTACATATAAGCTTCTAAAATAGTGGAAATTTTGAAGGAAGAAGGCAGAGAAATGGGAGACACAGTGGGAGACACAGAAGATATCTATATCACCTCCTGGCCCTGCTTAACAGAAGGAAAACTGCAGAGGACTTGAAAAGACTCCAACCTAATTCTACTTCCAAAAGTTCACCATATAGATATATTTGCACAAATACACAAAGATATGTAAACAAGGATGTACACCAAAACATTTTTTGTAATATCAGAAAACTGGGAACAAGCTAAATATCCATCAATAGAGGACTGGTTACCTAAATTACAGTACTATACTATGCATTCTTTTTTTTTTTTTAATGTCATAACTCTTCATGGGGTGATATGCAAAGCATTCTAAGATATACTGGATAGAAAAGCAAGATGTTATAGCATCCCTTTTGTGTGAAAAAAACTAAGCATAAATGTGCCTGTATGCATGGATAGAAAAGCAAGATGTTATAGCATCCCTTTTGTGTGAAAAAAACTAAGCATAAATGTGACTGTATGCATGTATACATAAATATGGTCTTGACTAAACATATATATACATAATAAGTATATTTATATATATACACACAAGCACATGTATGTATGTATGTATACAGTGAATATTTCTGAAAGAATAAACAAGAAATTGTTAATAGTCGTTACCTCTGGATATTGAGCCAATAGTTAGTTATATATAGATCTATCTTTCCCATTAGTATTGTTTTAGGTATTGTAATCTTGAAATAAAAATTATGTTTTGTGGGCCGGCCTGTGGCTCACTCGGGAGAGTGTGGTGCTGATAACACCAAGGCCACGGGTTCGGGTCCCATATAGTGATGGCCGGTTTGCTCACTGGCTGAGCGTGGTGCTGACAACACCAAGCCAAGGGTTAAGATCCCCTTACCGGTCATCTTTTATTAAAAAAAAAAATATATATATATATGTTTTGTTAATCTTTGAGGTTTTCGTGACATTTAAAACTGCTTTACAAATAGTAGGTGTTTAGTAGATGTTTATTAAATTGTATAGGCATCTGTAGCAGTTGATATGCTAAGATTTGCAGTTGGAAAATTTAAACCAGAGAATAAATTCAGTTGATGCTACAGAAAATTTAGATTTTTGCAGTTTGCCAGGAACCCTATACAATAATTTGGCTCTGTATCCACTTGGCCCTATTATCAGCTGTAGCCATTTACTTGGCCCTGGATTGTCACATTGAGAATAGTCATTGATTTTAGTCATCTTTATGATAATTTTAGTCTCATCATGGTAGAACTTCTTGGTTTTATTGTTGTAATATTAGAAAGTATCAAAGGAGATATGGCAAAAATACAACTTTGCAAAACTGGAACACTAGTAGACATTTTTTAGCCACCCCTCCACAAAAAAGAAATTTTCTAGACCTTAGCTATTAAATTAGTGATTTATCTGCTGGCAGTATATCTATATCCACAAATTGGGTTTGATCTGTCTCCTGCAGATAGGATTCCCACATATCCTATTTTTCAGGCTAACTCTTTTTCCCACTCCAGGATTACTTCTTGTCCCTGACCAAAAAAAAAAAAAAGAAAAAAACCCCAGCAACTTTTTCATTTGGTGAGAAAATTGAGCTATATGATCTTGCATTCCAAAATCAGTCAAGTCAAAAAGGAAGTACTTTTCACAAATTTAGTAGAATCTTCTTGCAGCAGCTTATTTTTGTTTCTATATAAGCAGTAGTCCTTTTTCATTGCCCTTTTTTCCTGCAATAAATGCTCATAAGAATTTTACCATCTATAAGTATATTCAAAATTTTGAATTTTAGCCATTAGTGTAATGATCCACAAAGTAGATAAAATGTTGCCTTTTAAAAGTTTGTGTCTTGGGCCGGCCCAGTGGCGCACTCGGTAGAGTGCAGCGCTTGGGAGCGCATTGGCGCTCCCGCCGAGGGTTCGGATCCCATATAGAGACCGGTCCGCTCACTGGTTGAGCGTGGTGCGGGTGCGACACCGAGGGTTGCGATCCCGTTACCGGTCACGAAAAAAGATAAAAAAGGAAAATTGAGCGTGGTGCAGGTGCGACACCGAGGGTTGCGATCCCATTACCGGTCACGAAAAAAGATAAAAAAGGAAAAAAAAAAAAAGTTTGTGTTTCTGCCTAACTTATCCACATATAGATATAATGATTTCCAGAAGTTCTTTATGTGAAAAAATTTTTTGTTTATTTTTCTAATATAAATTGGTTGTCCTTTTGTATCTATATACAGCATAAACTAGCTGCTGTTCCCAGTGTTTGCTGCATTAATTAATGTTCTTGGTTGCTATGGTGAATTACAGAGCACAGGAAGATGTGCACAAAGTATTAAATTTGTGTATTCCACTTAGCTTTGACCATCATATAAAACAGAGTTGCTGTACATTTTCCATTGGTCTCATCAGAACATCTACTTTTAAAATTTGCTGGGAAAAAGATGAAAAAAAAAAGGATTTTTAAAAAAATTTTTTCATAGATGCTCTTCCTTAAGCCAGTTTGAATAAGTAGTAGGAGGCTGAGGAAAACATTTATTAATGTTTTCATAACCAAATGTGACAGTTATCTTTGTTAGGTATACAATTGAACCAAGCTCTAAAAGCCTATCCCTGTATCTAGGTTTTGTCCTTACATTTATATAACCTACACCCACAGTTTACCATCCATGACATTTTCTTCCCTCTCCAGTAATACAAAAATACCCCAGAACCCTGAAATTATCAGACTAAAGGACAACATTCTCTGGCAATGCTAGAAGCCCACTTGAGTTTATTCATTCCCAGCTTTTGCCTTTCTTTTTCATAAGAGACAGATGTACTCTCAAGGCAGGTGATGGTCAGAGGGCAGTTATGGAAAAGCACCATCATTTTCCAGGATGATTCTCATTTGTTTGCTCAGCAGCTTTTAAAATTGACATCAAATCTGGAGCTCAAAACACTGTCTGATTCCTCTCATCGGTCACCACTGTGATCACTGTACCCCAGCAAGGGAGAAACTCCTTCCTTTCTTCTTAGTGAAATAATCTGTGCAATTCATGGGTCTTTATTTACTCAAGATAAACTGCATAATGGGCCTCAGGGTAGAGTTGTTTCTCACCATAAGGAGCATTGTGTGTAGAATCTTACTGTAAAAAATACCCATTTTCTGGGAATATAATGTCTTTTCAGCCTTGAGGATTTCATTATTTCTGAACACTTTAACTGCTTTTTTCCTCTCCTGCTTTCTACATAGTCTGATCCCCAGATAGTTACAACATAAGTCAAACTATTGGTAGAGTGTCTTCTGTCTTCTTGATGGCATATTCTTACATCATTTCATTTTTTCCCCACAGAACTCATTCTTTACATCCTTAATGAATATTAAACCAGTTACGACTTCACTTGAGAAGCCATTATTATCTCAGATCATTAGTATTTCTAGAACCAATACAGTGGGAAGAATTAAAAATTAACATCCTTAGAAATTTAGTGTTAAAAAGATATCTATTTTTCTGTATATACATGAGAATAATACTATGATAAAAGATACAGGAGCTCATATAAGTTTTTTCTCTCTCTCTCTCTCTCTCTCTTTCTCTACCATCCTCCTGAACCCCCCATTTTCAGCTTCTCCTCTACTGACTACTTCTCCATAGGCTATAAGCTTAGTCAAGTTTCTCCTGATAAAACAAAAAATAAATTTAAAGCCTTTGGACCTGGTTCTCCTTTATCTCCTTCCCTTCACAGCCAAGCTTCTTGGACAAAGACACCTACAGTCACTGTCTTTATTTTTCTGCTCTTCGGTCCAGGTACTCTGGCTCATTACTTCACTACAACATACTAAAACTTTTCTTGCAAAATCACATTGGTAAATACAGCGGACTCTATCAATTCTCACCTTGTCTGTCCCACTACTGTATTTAGCACTGTTAACCATTCTTTTTTTCTTGAGACACATTTGTCCCTTGGCCTCTCCCCTCTGTTTTCCTCCTACCTTTCTGAAAATGTCCCTTTCAGTTGCCTTTGCTGGCTACTCTTCTTGCTTATTCTGTGGATGTTAGAGACTCAGCCAAAACTCTATTTTTGGTTCTCTTCTTATGCTACATGATCTTCCTAGATAGAACTCATCTACTTCCATGGCTTCAGCTACCAACTGTATTCAAGGAAAGTATCAGGTCTGAATATCCAGATGTCTAGTGAGCATCTCCATTGGGTGTTCCAAAGGTATCTCAAACACATGTTTTTTGTCTTACTCTCAGTTAATCAGTCTTTGTTTCTTCTCAAACCTAAACCACTATACCTAGTCACCAAAACCAGAACACTTAAAGTTATCAAGGTCTCCTCCTTTACCCTCATCATCCACGTTCAATCATTGACCAAATACTGAAGAGTCTACATTTTTTGTGTCTTCTGTATCTAGTCCCTCCTCTCCACCCCTTCTGGTATTTCTTTAGTTCTATCTTTCACCATATCTTTCTAGAAGTCTTCCAGTAGCCTTTTATTCTCCAGCTTTTCCCACCAGCATCTCCCAATTCATTCTCACACAGCTGCCAAAACTGTCCTTCAAAAAAGCAAATTTGATCATGGTAACCTGTGAAAACCCTTCAGTGATTCCCCCATGGCCTAAAAGATCCGAGGTCTTCTGTAATCTTGTTTCTGCTTACTTCTCCCTCTCTTTCTCTCACTATATCCCCAACTTATATGCTTCACCCCCACCACAAAAGAAGAGTTATGATGACTCCAGCATTCTTGGTTCAAGCAACTGAAAGGCTAAAGTGGCCATCGGTTAAAATGGGGAAAGCTATAGGTAGAACAGTTTTGGGGGAAAAGATGAGGGGTTTGAACGTGCTGAATTGAGAAATCTATTAAACATCTGAGTAGGAATGTCAAGTAGACAGACATTTAAATCTGGAGTTTAGGAGAGAAGTCTGGGCTAGAGATAGAGATTTGGGAATCATCAGCACATAGATGTATTTAAAACCACAAAACTGGGTGCAATCATCTAGGGAAGAACTGTCCATAGAATTTTCTACAGTGATAGAAATGTGCTATATGTATGCTATCCAGTAAGGTAGCCACTAGCCACATGTTGCTGTTGAACACTTGAAATGTGGCTAGTGCTACTGAGGAACTGAATTTTTAATTTAATCTAAATTATTTTAAATTTGTGTAGCCATGAGTGGCTAGTGGCCACCACATTGGATAGAGCAGATCTAGGGAATAAATATAGATTGAGAAGAAAGGAGGACCAATAGCTGGGCTGGAAGATGAGGTGGGAACATCAAGGGACACTGAAAAGGAGCAACTAGTGAAGTAGGGAGAAAGCGAAGAAGGTGATGTCCTAGAAACCAAGTGAAGGGAGTATGTCTCCAGGAAGAGCAAGTGATCAACTTAGTCAGATATTATTGACAGGTCAATTTAAGATGAGGACTTAAAAATGATCATTTGAAGTTAGCATAATGACCTTGACAAGAGAAGTTATTTAGTGGAATAGTGGGAGCCAAACCTGACTGAAATTAGTTTAAGATAGAATGACCATAGGATAATTACTTAATGTTTCTGAGTTTCTGCTTCCTCAGCTGTGATTTTTACCTTGAAAAATTGTAAACAAGGTGCCTAACAAATAGTAAGCACTCAGTAAATGGTTACTGCTGGTACATGGTCCTTTAGGGAATAGAAAATAGAATGATATTCACTCAGTCATTTGTTGTACAAATATTTATTGACTACACTTTGTGCTAGGCACTATTCTAAGATTGGAGATTCAGCAATGAGTAGCCAAAAAAAAATTCCCTAACCTCATAAAGCTTACTTTCTAGTGATAAGTGTAACCGGAGAACAATAGAACAGAGAATGAAGCTGGAAAAGATAGACTAAGAGCTTGTTGAGAAAGACACTAACTACCATACATTAAGTAAACTTTGCTTCAATTGCCTTTATCTTTCAGCATGATCAGATCTATGTTTTGAAAGATAAAGGTGGCTGACAAATGAAGTAATGATGAAGTACAAATAATTCATATCTCTGATAGGACTCTGGCAACCGGGCAGGGGAAACTGAGTATGAGATGAAGTCAAGATAGTCTAGAGATAAAATTGACACAGGACAGTGGCCAACCGATTAAGGACAAGGTGAGAGGGTAAGACATGAAGAAGAAGAAAGATTAAAAGATAACTCAAAGTTTCTGACTTTGGTGATTGGGTATAACTAGGTAGATTGTGCAGAATAATGGCTCCCTCAAAGATGTTTACACCCTAATTCCTGCAACCTGTGTATATGTTACCTTATTTTGCAAAAAGACTTTGCAGATGTGATTAAGAGTATGGACCTTGAGATAGCGAGGTCATCCAGGTAGGCCCAGTCTAATCATGAGCCCATAAAATTGGAGAACCTTTCCCAATGATTATCAGAGAGAGATATGACATTGCAGCGTAAGAGATACAAAACATTGCTAGTTAAGGATGGAGAAAATAGGACACATGCCAAGAAGTGCAGGCAACTTCTAAAAGCTGGAAAAGACAAGGAAACAGATTCCTCTCTAGAGCTTCCCAAGGAACACAGCCATGCTGACACCTTGGTTTTAGCCTAGTGACATCATGGCAGACTTCTGACCTCCAGAACTATAAGATGATAAATTTGTACTATTTAAGCTACTAAATTGTGGTAGTTTCAGCAGCAATAGAAAACTGATACAGTGATGTTGATCAAAATAGGGAGTATAAGAAAAGAAGCAGATTAAAGGTAGAGCTGAACAATAGAGTTCAGTTTTAAACATGATGAGTCCGAAATGTCTGGGGTGTACAGATATGTGGATCTGGAACCAAGGATGAAGTTTAAGTTCAAAGATAAAGGTTTGGAGTCATGAGATCAGTAATGAGGTAGTTCAATTCAGTAAAATATGTAGAATTTTTAAAAATGAGGATCAAAACAGGAGACTGAAAATAAACAACTTATAAGTCAGATAAAGAAAAAACATTTTTAAAAAAGACTATTCTAAGGTCCAGGATTTGATTCCTGTATTAACCGCCACAAAAAAAAAAAAAAAAAAAGGACTAAAAAAAAATTTTTTAAGGGCCGGGGTTTTTTTTCTTTTTTAACCCCCCCAAAAAAAAAAAAAAAAAGGACTATTCCACCAAAACTGCTGGCCCATAATCATAAATCTAATG
>NW_007726214.1:1035858-1036891 GCF_000696425.1 Galeopterus variegatus | reverse complement strand
AAAAGAAAAAAAAATAAAAAACATTTTTAAAAAAAAATATTTTAAGGGCCGGGATTTTTTTTTTTTTTTAACCCCCCCCACAAAAAAAAAAAAAAAAAAGGACTATTCCACCAAAACTGCTGTCCCATAATCATAAATCTAATGAAAATATGAACATTTTCCAGCCCTAATCTTACTTGATCTTTAAACTTGCAGTTTTTAAAAATACCTTCCTGTTCCTTGAAACACTTGGCTTCCATAATGCCATATTCTTCCAGTTTTATTGTTACCTTTCATTCTCTGGCTGTTCCTTCTTTGTCTCCTTTGAGATTTCCTGGTTCTCCACCTATCCCTTTAGTGTTGGAGTTCGCCAGCTTCTATCCTCGCCCTCTATTCTCACACTGTACCATCTCTGAAACTTCACATGCTGATTGTACACAGATCTGTGTCTGTAGTTCATATTTTATCATAATGAGAAGTTATGGTGAGACATTACTTTTTTACCTATCACTTTAGAAGGACCAAAAGCCTTGATAATACACAGTGCTGATAAAGTTGTGGAGAAATAGGCACTTTCCTGACTTGCTGGTGGGATTGTATCTGTGAATCAACATAGCGATACTATCAAAAATTTAAATGTACAGTGTATCGAAGATAAGGGGAAAGGGCATAATAGTGTATATAAAATGCTTCCATTTGTGTTTAAATGTATACACACACACACACACACACGCATGCACACACAGAAATAATATCTCTGAAAGGATATGTAAGACACAAGTAACACTGGCTCTAGAGAGAAACCCGGGGGGGGGGCCACAAGAGGACTGAGGTGAGAGGAAAACTTACTTTTTCAGTATATCCTTTTGTATTTTATACCGTGTGCATTCATTTATCTAATCAAAATCGGTTTTTTTTTTAAATAATAAAAAGTGATTGTAGAATATGTAACAGTAAGTTACTTTTAAAGCACTGTGATGCTAGATACATTGTTTCAGGTGGGTAGTCTTAAATGAAGCTTATTTTATCTTAAATCGTGCTATAAAACACTAAA
>NW_007726214.1:1025636-1035825 GCF_000696425.1 Galeopterus variegatus | reverse complement strand
GGGGGGGGGGGGGGGGGGGCCACAAGAGGACTGAGGTGAGAGGAAAACTTACTTTTTCAGTATATCCTTTTGTATTTTATACCGTGTGCATTCATTTATCTAATCAAAATCGGTTTTTTTTTTAAATAATAAAAAGTGATTGTAGAATATGTAACAGTAAGTTACTTTTAAAGCACTGTGATGCTAGATACATTGTTTCAGGTGGGTAGTCTTAAATGAAGCTTATTTTATCTTAAATCGTGCTATAAAACACTAAATTTAGGGCCGGCCCATGGCTCACTCGGGAGAGTGCGGTGCTGATAACACCAAGGCCCCGGGTTTGGGTCCCATATACAGATGGCCGGTTCACTCACTGGCTGAGCGTGGTGCTGACAACACCAAGTCAAGGGTTAAGATCCCCTTACCGGTCAGCTTTAAAAAAAAAAAAACACTAAATTTACTTTTTTAAATCCCAACTCCACATATAAATGTCATAATTGACTCTCTTCCTAATTAATTGTAAGGTAAACACCTCTTTATCATTGGAAGCTTGTATACCTTTCATTGGGGAATCTGCAATATAAGAACATTATAAGAACAATATAAGAGACTATAAGAACATTTTTTTCTAATTAACTAATTTACTTATTTATTAATATTATTATTTTGTTACATTCTAAGATGTTGTGGAGCAGTTGAGGGAGAGGGGCAGAGAGTAAGGGGGAAGGGAATAGGGTGGAAGAAGAAGGAAGGAGGCGGGGCATGGTCAAGGCCCGTGGCATCCCCTCATTCTAGCAGGGGAGACCAGGGGGCTTCCAGCAGTGGCTTGGTCATTGCTGGGCTGAATGCAGATGTCAGAGAGGTGTGGCTGGGGCTGGCGCACTGGTGAGTGCGCCGCTTGGGAGTGCGGCGGCACTCCCATCGAGGGTTCGGATCCCATGTGGAGACCAGTTCCCGCTCACTGGCTGAGAGTGGTGCGGGTGCGACACCGAGGGTTGCGATCCCGTTACCGGTCAGTAAAAAAGACAAAAAGGAAAAAAAAAAGAGAGAGAGAGGTGTGGCTGAAGGCCTCAGCCCCCCACTACCCCAGCTTGGGAGCCCAGGGTGTTTTCTGCCACAGCTGGGTGGTTGTCACTGGGCTGTGTGTGGTCATTGGGGAGGCGTGGCTAAGGCCCACGGCCCTCCCCCTCCCTAGCTTGGGAGCCAGGGGGGTTCCAGTCGTTCTAGGTTTTATAGGTGTTCTTTAGTGGTGTTACACCTTTACTAGTTAATATCAAATTTTGTCTCTAATTTGTGGGTATTTTGTTTTTTCTTTCAGATCTGTGTTGGATTATTTGCTGTTCCCCCCACTTAAACTATGACTTGGAACTAATTTGTTGTCTTTTGCTTCCTTCTAAAATGGGGGAACTTCATGTGGGGACCAGCACTTGAGCCCTGTAGTTGAGCTAAATTGCTGCTTTGCTGTTGATTCTCTGGGGAAAGCTTTTTGTGCAGCTCAGGTTTTAATTGTTGACCTTCTATGTACTTCCAGGTTTTGTGAGTTCCCATACACCTGGGTTGTGTGGAAACTGTTCCGGGCCTGAGACTTTTCAGCAAACTGCACCCCATGCAGTTCTGTATTCCTGACCAGTCTCCACTGAGTGGTCCTGTGCTGATTGGAGGACAGATCAGCTGTCCATGCTGTGCCCCAGTGTTTCCCTGGTGGGCCTGTCTCCCCCACTGCCCATACTCCAAACACTTCCCATGGAATGGGCCATGTGCCAGTCCCTTGCAATGACTCACTGGCCTCTGAGTGGCTCCTTTTTTTCAGTCGTTGTGGCTCCTCACTCCTATTTGTGTCCATGGGAGCCCTGTTAGTGGTCCTGCTGGCCTGTGGGCCACCAAGGCCCTCTTCTCCCCTGCCACCTCCAAGCAACTTCATAGGAAGGGTACAGCTATTGCTTTTGCCAGCTCTTGCTTCGTGTGTTCAGCAGCTCCAGGCTTGAAGCGGCCAGGACTTGAAATAGTAGGAGTGGTCCTTCCTTTCTCTTGCCAGCTCTTGCTTCGTGTGTTCAGCAGCTCCAGGCTTGAAGCGGCCAGGACTTGAAATAGTGGGAGTGGTCCTTCCTTTCTCTTATCATGGCTTCTCCTGCCTTCATGCACTCCATAGGTCTCTCCTCCTCTTCCCCTGAGCTCTAGCGACCCCAGCTTTGCTGTCGTTGCTTTCAAATAGTTGTAAGTTGGTTGATTTGTGGGAGAAAGTGATGCTGGCAACCATCTATTCCGCCATCTTGACTGGAAGCTCTGAACATTTTAAAATAGCCAAAATATCTGATTCTTTTTTCCGTAAAGTCCCACAAGAACGAATAGTCTCAGTTAATTCCTTTAGGTACTTTAGAAAGGGAGAGAAACAAAAAAGAAATGTAGGGTTGGGTTTTTTCATGATGTGTACATAAGCATGTACATCCCTTGATTAAAGATCTTTCTATTTTGTTTTGTGTCATTACCTCCAAAATGGATGCTTCTGCTTGATGTAGTTTTAAACAATGTACAATGAGTGATTCAACAAAATCACTTGGCTAATCAAGTAATTTTATCTTCTTTTGATAGCATGAGAAAAGAAAAACAAGGCAAACTTTTAACAGTTTTGAAAGTAATATGATCTCCTTCCTGTTGATGTCTACAGAAGGAGCTAATAGGAGGATTACTCACTTTTGTTGTGAAGCCATTTTCATAAAGATTGAAACAGTAAGACAACACAGTGCTACCCAAGTGAAGCTAGTAGCTAAGCTGATGTGTCATCATGTCCAGTATCAAAACTGCACCCACAGGTTTTTGGTTTCCATGGTTTCTTTTTCTTGGTTTATCAAAGGAGTCAGAAACAAAGATTTTAAGAAGAGGTGGATTTCCTAGACATGCCATTAATTTATGGGTCCCATTCTTTTTTTACACTCAGAATGCTAAATGTTTCTAGTTCCCATGTTATGGGGACATACAAATATACCAGTACTTTCAAACTGGGCAGACACCATTGTAATAGCACTGTACTAAGTATTTGACAAAGGGCGTATACATGAAAGGAGATGTGTAGTATAAGCATAGATTACTGCTGTATTGATATCATGTCACAGTGGAGCACTCTACAGCCACTTGAATATAAGAGACTATTTCTACATTTGGTTCCAGCAAACGCTATTGTGCTATTCTGAAATCCGCAGCACAGAAATTATGACATCCGCTCATAAACAGAAAGCAAATCACTGTTCAGCATTTCCTGTTCTATTTCCTGCCAATTTCAGATAATTAAAACTTTTTTAAAACCTTTTATTCTATTCTGCTTTAAATCCACTTCCTCCACCAAAAAAGATAGATTTAGAAATTAAAACTTTGTGTATATAATAATAACAAAAGATCTTTGCCTTTTTTTTCTTATCCTGTGATATTATCACTTTCTTCATTATCACAGACCTCAGGATATCATTGCTTTTGTAATTGGAGGTGCCACCTATGAAGAGGCTCTGACAGTTTATAACCTGAATCGTACCACTCCTGGAGTGAGGATTGTCCTGGGAGGAACCACAGTGCACAACACGAAGAGGTAAAGGAGAACCTTTAATCTTACAACTCTGTTCCCTTTCCCAGAGAATAAAGCTTAAGTTCCCTTTATGTTGGAAGAGAGCAATGCTAACCAACTGCTGTAAACCAAAATGCTCTGGTATTTAGAGCATCAGTTCATAGACTAGAGTTTGTGAGATGAAGGCTCTGTAGTCCATTAAGTTCATAAAATCACTTTATTAGGTCAAAGATCTGGAGAGTAAGAACCATCCTGCACTGTTAATAATTTATGTTTCCTGTTCAAAGAAGGAAAAATCTACCACAGACTAGTACTTTGAAAATACTAAACATAATGGTATTGAATTCTGTGAATTTTTCCGTTTTATTGATTAACTACACTCACTCAATAAGTATTTAGTAAGGGGCCGGCCCTGTGGCTCACTCGGGAGAGTGCGGTGCTGATAACACCAAGGCCAAGGGTTCGGATCCCACATAAGGATGGCCGGTTAGCTCACTGGGTGAGCGTGGTGCTGACAACACCAAGTCAAGGGTTAAGATCCCCTTACCGGTCATCTTTTAAAAAAAAAAAAAAGTATTTAGTAAGAAGAATACAAAGATGAAAAGCTGAAGATCCTGCCTCAAGTAAGTCATTGTCTATTTGGAAGAAAGAACATAACAAATAAGAAAATAAGTGCCAGGAGAGACAGATAAAGGAGCCATGTATTCTAAGTGGCTAAGGGAAATTAGTAAATGTTTCATGGAGAAGATAGTATATAATCTGAGCCTTGGGTAGAAAATGGATACATGGAGGGAGAGCACATTCTAGATAAGAGTTAACCATATGAACAAGTTATGAAAGCTGTAGGCAACATACATATACAAAGAACAGCAAGTAGTCAACTAGCTGGAATGTGTGTACTAAAGTTGATTGAATACTGTAATCGTAGAAAGTCTTGAATCCAGGCTGAGGAATTTCTACTTTCTTATGTAGAAAATGGAGAATAATTGAAGGTTTTTAAGTGATGAAATTACAAGAGGGTCACAGTGTTTTAGGAATATTAACTTGGCAGATAAGGATAGAGGATAAAGAGACTAGAGAACCATGGCTTGATGGTTGAATTTAATGATTGGGAACCTTGAGAGATCCATGCTGAGCCATGTATGTATGGATAATTGGGAGACATTAAAAGTGTTTGTGTACTTTTTTTCATTTTGTATTATTGTTTGGTTTTTTAACATAATTTTTCTCCTTTATTATGGAAGTAATATATACTAATTTTTAAATTTTTTACCCCAGAAAGTGGGAAAAAAAAAGAGGAAACAAAAGCTCCCATAATATAACTGCTGTTACATTTTGGCATTTTTGGACCTTTTTTCTAAGCCTATATAGACATTTATGTGAGTGTGTGGGTAGAAAGGGATCTCGTACATTCTGTCTTATAATTTTCATTTTGCAGTCTGATGTAAACATCTTTTAGAATTAAATATATTATCACTCATTCATTAAGCAAATGTTTATTGAAGGGTAAGATTACCTGGGTTTGAATCCTGACTTTCCCTCTTACTATTTTTGTGAACATGGGCAAATTACTTAACCTCTTTGTCAGTGTAAATAGCTCACTGGCCATTTGTATATTTCTTTTATAAATTACCAGTTCATGTTCTTTACCCATTTTACAATTGCATATTCTTTTTTTTCTTGATAATTTTTTAAAATTATGTGTGTAATTAAGGATATTGACCATAGTCTGTTATATATTTTGCAAATTTTTTTTCCTCTATTTGATGTTTTTGTTTTATATTATTCACAGTGTTTTGTTGTTAAAAAAAAAAGTTTCATTTTTGTTACTTTAATTTTATGTAGTCAAAGCTGTCAGTGATTTCTACCTTTGGTGTCATGCTTTCCCAGCCAGGATTATATAAATACTAACATCTACTTTTTCCATTATTTTTAGGACTCATATGTAAAGTTATATCTTTAGAATCTGTCAGAATTTTATTTTGGTGTAACCTGTGCAATAGGGTTTTCTTTTATAACTTTTACAGAAATATTACATTGAGAGATTTTTTTTTCTTCATGATACCAAATATATGGTATCTTTTCCAACACACTTCTCCAATTCTCCAGACACAAGCCGAACATCCAACAGTTCAATTCAATTCTGACACTATCTCCCTGGAGTTAGCATCGGGTCACACAAATTAAAGGGGCTCAGTCCCACAAGAGTGCCACTTCAGATGCCAGTCACAAGTTCTAGACCACCCATACTTCTGACTGACTGGCTGTAAATCAGGGGTTCCCACAACTTGTTCCTCGGGTTTGATAATTTGCTAGAATGTCTCACTGAACTCCGGAAAACACTTTTCTTATCTTTGCCAGCTTATTATAAAGGATACATCTCAGGAACAGCCAAATGGAAGAGACGCATTGGGCAAGATATAGGGGTGGGTGTGCAGTTTCCGTGCCCACTCTGGGCACACCACTCTCTCTGCACCTCAGTGTGTTCACCAGTGTGAAAGCTCTCCCAACCCTAACACTATTGTTTCGGGGTTTTTACGGAGGTTTCATTATGTGGACATGATTGATTAAATCATTAGCCATTGGTGATTAACTCTATCTCCAACCATTCTCTCCTCCCTGGAGGTGACGGGTGGCGATGAAAGTTCCAATCCTCTAATCTAGGCTTGGTCTTTCTGACTACTAGCCCCTACTACCCAGGGGCCTGCCAAGAATTACTTCATTGGAACAAAAGACACTTCTACTTTCCTTATCACTCAGGAAATTCCAAGGGTTTTTAGGAGCTCTATGCCAAGAACTGGGGACAAAGCTCAAATATCTTTCTACGATACCACATATATGTACATATATACTTCATTATATACAGAAAAGCATATAAATGATAAGCCGACAGCTCAATAAAATATCACAAAGTGAATATATCTATGTAACCACCACCTAGATCAAGAAATAATATTATCAATACTCCCAGCAGTCTCCCTTAAGCCGTATGCCTCCTCGTCTGCAAAGTAATCACTATTATGACTTCTGTCAAAATAAATTAGTTTTACCTGTCCTTAAAAGATATTTGTTGAATAAACAAAGAAATAGAGATTAAATTTATCTATCTCTATAATCTTATAATCCCTTATAATCTATTTCTACCTTTCTTAAAAATAATACAAGGATCTTAGAATGTTTTAACTCTAATCACCTTCCTTCCATCTTATACCCTATCGTCCAGCATTTTGATTCCACCTTGTTTTTTAATCTCTGAATTAACCATTATTATTATTCCCTGTAGTCAATGTTTATTTAGATTTATTCACATATTTGCCCTTTTTCCCCCTCCACTTTGTTTCTTTCATCCTGGCCTTTCCTTCAATTTCTTCTCCCTGGGCCGGCCCGGTGGCGCACTGCTACAGTGCGCCGCTTGGGAAGCGTGGCGGCGCTCCCGCCGAGGGTTCGGATCCCACATACAGACCGGCAGCTCACTGGCTGAGCGAGGTGCAGGAGCAACACCGAGGGTTGCGATCCCGTAGCCGGTCCCGGTCCGGTACGGGCGCGACACTGAGGGTTGCGATCCGTGGCCGGTCACGAAAAAAGACAAAAAGGAAAGAAAAAAAAAGAAAAAAAAAATTAGTAGTCCTTTCAGATACTAGTCAACTTGATGTTTTTGTCTAAAAATGTCTTAGTTCAGCCAAGATTAGAATTCCATGTTGATAATTTTCCCTCGGCACTTAAAAGCTAGGTGACAATGGAATATTATTTTCAATTGCTGCTGTTAGGAAGTCTGCTCTCAATACACTCATAATTGTTTTTCATTTGTGGGCAATCTTTTCTTCTTTGATTCTTTTTTTAAGATTACCTTTTTATCTTCAGTTTTCTAGTTCCAATATTCTGTATCTAAATGTGGATTTATTTTTATTTATGTTACATGGTATGAAAATTCACCTATTCTTCATGTCTCTTAACCTCTTATTTGTATTATCCATCTCTCTGTGCTGCCTTCTGTACAATTTTTTCAGATCAGCATTCTAGTTCAGTAATTCTCTCTTTAGCTATGTCTAATCTGTTTAATTTGTCTATTGAGTTTTTATTTTAAAATATTATATTTTTATACCTGCAAGTTCTGCTTGCTTCTTTTTCAAATTTGCTCTTGTTTTTATTAATATCCTCTTCTTTTCTCATATTTTCAAATTCTTAATTTTTTTATACACATTAATTCTATAATCTGAAATACTTGGAGGTCTAATTCTGCTGTATCTGCTAACAGTAGCTCATGATGAATCATTTCTGCATATATTCTGTAATTCTGAATTATGAGTTGTCTTAAGCAGGGTTTTATCTATGGGACCCATAAGTGCCTGAGTTAAAGATGTATCTCTCCTCTAGAGATTTCCTTTCATTTCATCTAGGTACCCCAAGAGTATTGCCACTCTGGAATCAGCTTTTATATTAATTTCTATACGAAAGGGTTCTGGAACCATGCAAAGCCAGTACCAGCTTATGTTCAAGTTTCCTTGTTATCTCCCTGTGCAGACTTATTTTATTTTTAAGTTCACTTTTTCAGTGAGGGCCTCAACATTAAGTGGGAGTCTCAATTATATTTATTATTTTCTTCTGAGGCCTAAGCCTTGTTTCCAGACCTTCTGTGGCTATTAAAATACAGTGCCCTTGTTTAATAACACCGTCACACACCTATCAGGTAGTCACAGCATCAGTTTATACTTACCACCTAAGTTCTGGTTACCTTTTCAAGATGACCTTTGGAGATTTCCCTTACTTTCTTAAAAGATTAGGTATTCATTTATCCTACATTTCTATGTGTTTTATTGCAAGATAATGTTCACCTTATATAGTCTGTCTTAATTCTAGAAATGGAAGTGTCAGTGTGGTTATGATCTTGGGAGAGTATAAAATGGTAGTGACATTTATGAATTTTACTCTAATTTGAAAACTATTAGGTGATATTATTCAGAAGGGGAGCCCTGCATCCTAAAATGTCAAATTGAGGTGTTTGTACCTAATTCAATAGTCACTGGGATGTCCTTAAATATTTTTGAGTACAGAAGTGACATAATACTATGAGAACCATTTTATTCAAATTTCTCCCTTTGCTGCTGTTGCTGCTAATAACGACAGTAATAATAGTCAATACTTATTGAGCATATATTGTGTGCTAGGCACTATATTATGTACTTTATGTATACTAACTCATTTAATCCTCATATAAGATATGTACTATTATCTCCACTTTATATATGGAAACTGAGGCACAGGGAGGTTACATAAATAAATAAACAATAAAGAGAGAGAGAGAAAGAAAAAAACAACAATCACAGTAATACATTGAACTTTTAGAAAGAGAAAAAAAGAACCGTGGTTACTAGAGGTGGAAAAGGGGAGGGGAGAGGGAAAGGGAGGGGGATAACAAAGATTTGGTTAACAGACACAAAGAATGATAACATATTGTAGTGATGAATAAACTAAATATCCTCATCTAACCATCACACATTGTACACAACTATTGAAAATCAATATTGTGTTGTGCCCCACATGTATGTATAATAAATTATCTTAAATAAATAAATAAAATAAGAAAAAATAGAAAAAAAAGAATACTTCTGAGAGAAGTTAGTTCCTAAATTCATTTTCTTTTTGGATATGCCCAAAGGGGATTTTAAAAAGTGGGGGGTTGTTTAATTACTGGTTGATAGCCATACAGAATTTTATCTTCTTGACCCAAATGAGTTATCTCATATATGTTTAGATAAGCACATGCTTTTAAGCAGGTTTTATTAGAATTTGAAAAGATTAAATGACCCTTAAATGATTCTTCTGAGAGTTAATATCTCCCGCTGAGTATTTGTAGTTCCATGGCCAGTGCCTAAGAATTGTAGCATCTTTCCTTTAACTTGAATATCAGAAATTTCAGACTAAACATCTATATCTCAGTTTAAAAAATAAGTTGGATTTAGATGGTAAGATTGGCAAAGATTTTTATGTCTTTGTAATTTAGTCATATTGTATATAAACAAAAATACATATTTTCATATGTGTTTTACGAATTAATAGTAAATAAAGCTTCATTTTATTATTAAGAAAAAGGAAAAGAAAAAAGCCAAACAGCTAGATTTTTCCTTAAACTAGTGTCCCACTTCCTGAGCAAATAATATTTTATGTAAAATTAAGAAGGTAAGGCAGCTCTGCAAAAGCTTCCTTCCAGGTCCTTCCAACTGTAGCCAGCTTCAGTATTTCTTTGTCTGACCTAACAGCATTACACTGTATTACACTTGAGCAGATATCTTAGCAATAGAAGATTCAACAAAATCTTGGACAGTATCATTCACTAGCTCCTGACCAATGAAACTTTTAGGAAGAGGGAGTTGCTATTGTAATTACCAAACAAAAAAATGTAGTTGATGTTTGCAATACATAAATGATTAGGTTTTTGTAGTTTACTTTTATAAATGTATAGCCTCTAGCCAATAAGTAAATAGTGAAATTTATCATTATCAGTAAAAAAAAAATTGGAATTTATATTTCAGAGACCAGTTATTATAAAGGCTTAGGTAATTGAAAGCAACACAGACTGTTTCAGCTTTTAGTGGAAAGTCTCAATTTTCATGATGATTGTGAGCTAAACTGGGGATGTGGAGGGGAAATAAACGTCTT
>NW_007726214.1:1023576-1025179 GCF_000696425.1 Galeopterus variegatus | reverse complement strand
AAAAAAAAAATTGGAATTTATATTTCAGAGACCAGTTATTATAAAGGCTTAGGTAATTGAAAGCAACACAGACTGTTTCAGCTTTTAGTGGAAAGTCTCAATTTTCATGATGATTGTGAGCTAAACTGGGGATTACTAACGTATTGAGTAAATTCACAACTTTTAATGCATATTGAAATCTGAGACTCTCAGTAAGGAAAAGGCAAGTATTTTTTAAAAATCAGTTTTGTGGGCCGACCCTGTGGCTCACTCGGGAGAGTGCGGCACTGGGAGCGCTGAGGCTGCGTGTTCGGATCCTATATAGGGATGGCCGATGTGCTCACTGACTGAGCGCGGTGCGGGTGACATCAAGCCAAGGGTTCTGGTCACACAAAAAAATAAAAATAATAATAATAAAAAAATAAAAATCAGTTTTGTACCTGGTTATAGTAGGGCTGTTGTGAGCTAACAATATAATCTAGATATGGGAGAGAAAAAGATGAATAATTTGTTTCTGTGTACTATTAAGGTTTAATTTTGTTGGGGGGGTTTATTGTACATTTCCTGTGTAGTACATAGGTTATTTATTAAGGAAAGGCCAAAGGAATAAGTGACAGAGATACAGTCTTGATCTCAAGAGCTGTACAGCACAGAAATATTATTTCGAGAGACTATGGAGATTAAAAAACAGTATACTTTTAGATGTGCTGTGATGAATGCCCTCCTTTTATACTTGGAATTATGTGACACATGAAATGGGGTGCCCCACATAGGTTTGGATTAGTGGGTACCCCAGTAAACAGGAGAGAAATCATATCTTGTCACTGTGTGATGTGGTGACATAGAAGCTACTGTCCTTCCAGAGTGGGAAATGCCTATTGCGGGATATTTCTGGGATATAAATCACTTGGTTTCCCTGATCTTTACTACTCTTAAATAAAATCTGATTTTACTGCAGATTTATTTTGCAGTCAAATCCCAGAATGACCACTTACTAGTTTATTATTTAGGGCAAATTAGTCAAGGTAATGGGTAAATGGACCAACATTGGTCTGGGCAACCCAGAAAATTACATGTATCCTTACCCCTCATGTAGCAATTTTAACAACCTTCATCCTAGGATACCTTCTATTTCTAATGGACATCAAAATTGCCTTTACTGTAAATTGAAACAAAATCTTAGCTGTGAACAAAACTAAAAAATAAAGAATAGAAAATAATTTTGTCCTTTCCTTCCTGGTATATTTCCAGAAATGAATATAATTTTTCATGAGAGAATAGGCCTTTGTATAAGTGAGCTTCTCCATCCTAAACCATAAGGTACCTGAAAATGTATGTATGTCCCTTAGCTTTTGAAAGGAAATATACATTAGTTTAATCTCAAGTTGCCATTTAAAGATATAATTTAAGCAGCTCTTTCTTAAGTACTTGATTTCTTTAAAACAGTTCTTTTGTGATAGTATTTTTCAGCGACTCAAGCACTGGTTGTAAAGAAGCAGAGTTCTATATATGCAGACTTCTGTAGTTGTATGATTTGTTTCTATACGGATTGCTCTGATTAGGTGTAATTGTGATTATGTCTGTTTAGATATAAACACTACTTAAAATAGAAGATGTATATTTG
>NW_007726214.1:1015006-1022334 GCF_000696425.1 Galeopterus variegatus | reverse complement strand
AATAATAGAGAGTAACCAATCACAGAGACCTCTTTAAAGGTATAATTTTCATGTTTTTTTTTGAAGGCAGAGAACTTGCCCTGAAAAAGAATCTGGGTAATGAACTCAGCAGTGACCTGGATTTATATGCAAATGCCTGCCTTAAGTAGTTAATCCAGTATGTGTCTGGGGTCTATGCAGGTTTCCCATATACAGACTACCATTTCCTGTCTCATATTTGCCCTTCTTATGTAATTACTTTCCATCCCCTTACTACTTCCATTTTCATTTGTCTCACTAGTCATATTAGCGTAATATATCCTTACTTGGGGGAATAATGTCAGATTTCAGTTCCTAGGAATTATCCATGACATGAGTTGTTGCTCCACAAATATTTTCACCAACATCTAGGTGGAAGAGTCAGAAGTCAGATTGCCCTAGTTATGAGTTCTAGATCCGATAATAAATATTTATTGAATACATGAGAACAGCATAAAGTCAATAGTTCATTCACTCAAATATTTCCTGGGATATCTTCGTGAATACAACAAAGATCCTAACCTTGTGAAGTTTTCATTTTAATTCAGGAGGAAAGAGAAATAAACAAGAAACTTAATAAGTACATATTTATAGTAAATCAAAAGGTGATAAATGCTATGGGGGGAGGGGATGCACAGCAAAGTAAAGGGAAATTTATAGTACTTAGCGGGGGATAGGTCACACTACTCAGTATAGTATCAGAAAAGGCCTCATTAAGAAGAGATTTGTGCAAAGACTTGAAGGAGGTGAGGGAGTGAGCCAAACAGGTATGTGGGGGGAGCATCCCAGGCCCAGCCAGAGCTGTGTCCTAAGACAGAATCATGCAATGTGTTAAAGGAGCTGCAAGGAAGCTGGTGAGTCTGCGTGGAGTGAGTAAGAGGAAAAGTAGAGGGAGATTCAATTAGAGAGTTATCTGGGGCCTGATCGTGGAGAGCCTTGTAGACTGTGTGAGGACTGGTCTTCACAATGAGTTAAAGAACAGTATAGGGTTGGGGGTTTTTTAATATCCTTATTGAAATATAATTCACATACTATGCTAGTCCTTTTTATGTTGCTATAACAGAATACCTGAGACTTATACCTGAATTTATAAAGAAAAACATTTATTGCTTACAGTTTCTGAGGCTGGGAAGTCCAAAGTCCATCTGATGGTAGCGACAGTGACCCAGGGGTCTCACATTGCAAGATGGTGGAAACAGAGAGAGCAGAGAGAAAGACAGACTCTCCTCTTTCAAAGCCCTCAGAACCACACCCCTGACCACCATTTTTAATCCATTCACTACTGCATGGTCCTACAATCCAATCACCTCTTCAAGGCTCCACCTTTCGTTTACCCTAATAGGATTTCCCACCCTCTTAAGTTTCTAATACATGAAACTTGGGGGACACAATTCAAGCTTCAGTGAGTTTTGGAGGTACATAATTCAATCCACTACATTTCACCCCTGGCCCCCCAAAACTCATGTCCTTTTCACATACGAATACATTTATTTCATCCCCAAAGTCTTGTTTCAACTCAAGAGTCCAAAGTTCAAAATCCCATCTGGGAAATTCAAAACAAGTTATCTACTTTCAAGATACAATGGTGGGACAAGCATAGGGTACATATTCCTGTTCCAAAAAGGAGAAATAGACCAAAAGAAAGGTGTAACAGGTCCCAAACCAGTCCGAAACCCAGCAGGGCTGGCATTAAATCTCAAAGCTTAAATCACGTAATTTGAATCCATGTTTGACCTCCTCTGCATGCTGGTGTGGGGGTTGGGTCCCCAAGTCCTTGGGCAGCTTCACTCCTATGGCTTTCCTGGTCTTAGGCCATTCTTCTGCTCTCCCAGGCTGGTGTTCTACTCTGGTAGAACCACAGATCTGGGGTCTCCATGGCGGTCCCACTCTCACAGCTCCATTAGGCATGGTGCTGATGGGATTTCTCTGTTGCAACTCTGACCCCACATTTCTGCTCAGCATTGCTCTAGTGAAGGTTCTATGCGGTGACTCCGCCCTTGTGACAGATCTCTTTCTGGGACCCCAGACTTTTTCATACATCCTTTGAAGTTGGGGTGGAGGTTCCCAAGCCTCCACAGCTCTAGCATTCTGCAAGCCTGCAGACCTAACACCACATGGATGCCACCAAGGCTTTCAGCTTGTATTTTCCAAAACTGCACGTCCAGCCACACCTGGAGCCAATTTACCCATAGCTGACATAGCCAAAGCAGCTGGGGTGCTGGTGCTGGAAGCAGCTTCCCGAGGTGGCCCTGGGCAGTGAGCCCGTGGAGGGCTCTTCAAGCCTGTTCCCCAAGACCATCCCGTCTCCCTAGGTCTTTGGGCCTGAAATAGAAGAGTTGGCCCCAGAGGCTTCTGCAGTACCTTCAGGGCCTTTTTTCTCCTTCTCTTGATAATCCCTTTCCTTTGTACTAATCTTCTTAGTATCATTGAATTTTTCTTCTGAAAATACTCTCTGCTTCTCTACCACATGGCCAGGCTTCAAATTTTCCAAATCTTTACACTCTTCTTCCCTTTTATATTCTGGCTTTATGTCTTGCCTTTGCTGACATAACTCAGTGTAGACAGTTATAAGTAGGCATGAACAACTCCTAAGTTCCAACTTCTACAAGTCCTAGGGCATGGACACAACACAGCCAAGTTTTTTTCCAGTTCACAGCAAGGGTGATCTTTGCCCCAGTTTCTGAAAAACTTCTTATTTCTATCTGAGACCTCCTTAGAATGGTCTTTGCAGTCCATATGTCTATCAGCATTCTGCTCACCACCATTTAACCAGTCTCTAAGACAGTCCAAACTTTCCCTTGTCTTTTTGTCTTCTTCCGAGTCCTCCAAACTCCTCCAACCTTTGCCTAACACCAAGTTCCAAAGACACACCCACATTTTCAAGTACTTGTTATAAGCAACACCCCACTTCTCTGGCACCAACTTTCTGTATTAGTTCATTTTTGTTGCTTATAACAAAATACATGGAACTGGGTATTTTATAAAGAAAACAAAATTTATTGCTTACAGTTTCTGAGGCTGGGAAGTCCAAAGTCCATCTGATGGTGGCGACAGTGTCCCAGGGGTCTCACATTGCAAGATGGTGGAAGCAGAGAGAGAGAGAAACAGACTCTCCTCTTTCAAAGCCCTCAGAACCATGCCCCTCACCACCATTTTTAATCCTTTTACTACTGCCTGGTCTTACAATCCAATCACCTCTTCAAGGCTTCGCCTTTCATTTACCATAATAGGATTACCCACCCTCTTAACAGTGGGGGCTAAGTTTCTAATACATGAAACTTGGGGGACACAATTCAAGCTTCAGTGAGTTTTAGGGAGACATAATTCAATCCACTACACATACCATACAATTCACCTATTTAAAGTGTAAAATTCAATGGTTTTTAGTATATTCACAGATATGTGCAGCCATCACTATTGTCAGTTTTAAAATATTTTCATAACCTAAAAGAATCCCCTCCCCAGCAACCCTAAGCAACCACTAATCTACCTCCTTCTTCTTTTTTTTTTTTTGATGGCTCACTAATCCACATATAGATTATATAGATGTCTCTATTGATTATATAGATATATATATATGTCTCTATAGATTTCCCTATTCTGAATAATTCATGTGAATGGAATCATATAATAGGTAGTCTTTTGTGACTGGCTTCTTTCTCTTAATGTTTTCAAAGTACATCCGTGTTGTAAAATACAACAGTACTTCATTCTTTTGTGGTTGAATATATTTCATTGTATGCTTGTGCTATATTTTGCTTATCTATTCAACAGTTCATGGACATTTGACTTATTTCCATTTTTTGGCCATTATAAATATTGCTGCTACAAATATTCATGTACAAGCTTTTGTACACATTGTAGGATTTTAAGCAGAGCCATGACATTTGACTTATGTTTGATAGCCAGAGGATCACCCTGGCTATCAAAGCTATTTTATGGGAATTAAAAGAACTATCCACCAAAATGAACATTTGTTTATTATAAAAATGCAAATTCCTAGATGTATTTAATCAAACTATATCCATTATTCACCTGCAGTGAACTGAGTTGTTATCCTAGTTTTGTTTCTAAAGCACATGATCCTACCTTGCAAATAACTGAGCATCTTGGTTTGGGTTTTGAGCTGGCCTGCCTTATCACTTCACAAGTCAATCAATATTAAAGAGTCCCTGCTGGCAGCAATTGACACTTGAAGTTAGCTGTGTGAGCTGAGAGGCCAAGAACCTGATCCATATAGATGGAATTGCTTTCATAATTGAATAAAACCCCTGTCTTCACAGGATTCAGGATAAAAGTGGAGGGGAAAAGGGAGGCTAGGTGAATGTATTAGCCAACAGTGCTGCCGTGGCCTGAGCACCACCTGAGCTTTTAGTCTCCAGTACTGTCAGTTCAGTACTTCTTAAGACTTTTGACACTGAGAAAGATGTATCCTGCTAGAAGGTAACCCCAGATCAACAATCCTCTCACTGCCAGATTCCCTTTCATGCCAATAATAATTACTGAACATAGTAGGTTCTCTATAATACTACTAGATTCGATTAAACCCTCATTAGCTATAAACCTGCATATTAATGATCTCATTTTTCAATTATTTTCCCTCTAACTAGTAAAAACAGTATTGGCAAACAGATAAAGAAAAATAGGCATTTTCCCCCTACCAAGTAATTCATGGTCATTATAAGAAAAAAATTAAAAGCAAAAATTATCCATAATACTATAATTTGGAGTTAACCACTGTTAATATTTTGCCATATTTCCTTCTAATTTTTTTTCTTTACCTAAAGGTTTTTGAGTTTTGTTTATGTTTTGTTTTTGACATAGTTAGGATCACATTGTCTATGCAGTTTTATACCTGTCTTTCTTACTTTTAATTATATTAAGAACATTTTTCCATGTTATTAAAAAAATTTTAATAATCTTAATGGCTATATAATTTCACTTTTAAAGATGTGTATTTAACCATTACTGTTCGACATTTAGATTGCTTACATTTTTTATGTAGATAATGCTGCAGTAGACATCTTGTACAAGTATGCTGACATATCCTCGACCCATTTCTGATTATTTCCTTAAGTTAAATGTGCAGTAAGACAGTCTCAAATATTGCTAGTAGAAGAATAAATTTGTATAACTTTTCTGGAAAGCAATTTGGCATTATGTATTCAAAGGTATGGGATGGACTTCATGGCTATTGCTGTTGCTGGGTTTTGTTTGTTTCTTGATTTTTAAGAAGCCATTGCTGAGGTGATGGAAATGTTCTATACCTTGATTGGGGAGGTGGTTATACAACTGTATACATTTGTCAAGCTCATCAAACAATACCCTTACAATCCATGAATTTTATTGTCTGTAAATTATATCTCTATAAAAAAATTAAAATGTAAAAAAAAAAGCACTGTAGTATCAAACGGACAGTTTCTCATTGACATAGTCTGAAAGATAAAAAGATGATTTAGAAAGGAATAGTTCTTTCACTGAGTAATTCAGTGTTATTTAATGTCATACCCCAGAACCACCTGATATTAGCTGGTATTATGAGTTACATCACTTTGAGAAACATTGATCTATAGCAATTCCTAGGATGGGGGTTATGATAATACTAAGAACTAAAATTTAGTTAGCACATACTATGTGTTAAACACTGTTTTAATACTTTACACCTGTCCTGTCCAATAGGGTAGCCTCTAGCCACACGCAGCTATTGAGCACTTGAAATGTGGCTAGTCTAATTTGAAGTGTGCAACAAGTGTAACATACTTATTGGATTTCAAAGACTTAGTAAAAAATGTAAAATATCTCCTAATTTTTTTTAAAGTTAATTACATGCTAACATGATAATATTTGGGGTATATGGGTTAAATAAAATATACTATAAAAATTAATTTTACCGTTTCATTTTACTTTTTTAATGTGGCTACTACAACATTTAAAATTACCTATGCAGTTCACATTTGTGACTTGCTCTGCTTTACCCATTTAATTTTGTTTAATTCTAATAATGACTCACTGAGATATTTTTATTATCATCAAACTCATTTTTCAGATGAAGAAATCAAGGTTTAAAGCAGGTGAAGCTGGAATTAAACACAATCTTTTTCCAGTCTGAATACCTAGGCACTCAGTTGAAATAATATTTTAAGAAGATTTATCTAACTATGATTTTTTTTATCCCTGCTTATAAATGTCACTTATAAGGTAGACAAAATATGTTTTTACCACGTGGACAATATGTGAAGCTTTCTGCCTACTAAGAAATATTGTAAACCAAAGCAGGGAGGAAAATAATACAAAAGTAATGAATCATTCAGTTTTGTTTTAAGATTTTTGTCCTTCAAAGAATCGAAATTTAAATTTAAGAATGAGATTTGAGATGGTGTTGCTCTTTGAATAAAAATTATTAACTCTATTAATTAGTGGTAGCTGTTAGTTTCATCACTACCTGAAGTGATGCTTAAGTGTCGATAATGATTTAACTCTGACAGAGTAAGTCTGTGACATTAATGCTGTTTGTGTAGAATACAGTTAAGGGCTTAGAAAACAGTTGACATCTTTAATGTAAATTTAAGTAAATTTGAAGCTGGGAGGGGACCGATTCATCCTATCAACAGGTACTTTACAGATTTCTACCTAAACAGGTAACACTAGAAACTTGGACCTTCTCCTGTAACCCACGAGTTGGTTCGATCTCTGAATTATTTACAGAAAAATTAGGGTACTATGACAGAATTTGCATTTCAAAGGGAGTGAAATCCAGAGGGCACTCTTCTTCATTTATGGGCATTTCAGGATCAGTTTTGAAACTGTTGAAACTGTCATCTTCTTTGTAGAGGTTCTCTTTGGGAGTTTATTTTCCTCCTGTGACCAGAGCATTAGACAATATTGCAAAAGCTGTGATGGAGTATATTGCTTGTTGTTGACAAGCATTTATTGAGTGGATTCAAATCTAGGTGTGTCCCCTGATTCCAATTTATTTGTGGACTGTAACATATTTTTTTAATTAAAAATAGTTTTTCATTACAAAATTAATACCTAATTCTTGTAGGAAAAAAATTAAGTGCAGCTAAGCAAAAACAAGATAATAAAAATCTCCATCCCGCCACCATCCCACCACCGGGAATGTTGTCAGCATCCTGATATGCCTCTTAGACCTTTTTCTATGAATGTATATATATATTTTTTTAAATAAAAGGAAATATACTGTATATGTGCTTTCAACTAAAATAATTATCTATGCCATTTTTTTTTTTTTTTTGTCCTTTTTCATGACCGGTAAGGGGATCGCAACCCTTGGTGTGGTGTTGCCCGCA
>NW_007726214.1:1012033-1014673 GCF_000696425.1 Galeopterus variegatus | reverse complement strand
ATGCAGCTAAGCAAAAACAAGATAATAAAAATCTCCATCCCGCCACCATCCCGCCACCATCCCGCCACCGGGAATGTTGTCAGCATCCTGATATGCCTCTTAGACCTTTTTCTATGAATGTATATATATATTTTTTTAAATAAAAGGAAATATACTGTATATGTGCTTTCAACTAAAATAATTATCTATGCCATTTTTTTTTTTTTTTTGTCCTTTTTCATGACCGGTAAGGGGATCGCAACCCTTGGTGTGGTGTTGCCCGCACCGCGCTCAGCCAGCGAGCTCACCGGTCATTCCTATATAGGATCCGAACCCGCGGTGGGAGTGACACTGCGCTCCCAGCACTGCACCCTCCCGAGTGCGCCACAGGGCGGGCCCATAAAATACTTATCTATGCCATTTTTAATGATGAATCACATTCAATTATTTGATTGTGCCACAATCTATTTAACCAGTCCTCAGTTTTTTGTTTATTCCACAAATATTTATTGAGCACCAACTATATTTCAGGAGCTGTCTTGAGACTGGACACACAGTGGTGAACAAAACAAATATTGTTTGATATTAATTGTTTTTAATTTTTTACACTTATAAACAGTGCTTTATCATATATATATATATATATATATATCTTTATACACTTATTCAGTTGTTCACTTGAGATAATAATAAGCATATACTATATGCCAGTTTGCTGACTTCATTACATATATTATTTAATTTAATCTTCATGATCCAAGATTTAAGATTACTGTGATCCCAGTTTTCAAAAGAAGAAACTGGAACATGGAGAAATTAAGTAATTTACCTTAGGTCATATAGCTAGGAAGTGCAAAACTGGAATTTAAGCTCAAATTTGTGATTCAAGATTCAAACTTGTGTGATGCACTACTAGCAGTGTTGAGGTGAAATTACTGCATCACAGGGTATAAATGTTTTTAAGATGCTAAATTACTAAATTACCAGCCAGAAAAGTTTTATTATACCTTTATAGTATATATACCTAAAAATATCTTAAAGTGTGTTTATACCTTCACACCATGCCTTGCCAACACTGAGGTTAGCTACTGCTACTAATTCTTAAAAAATAAACTTAAATGTAAAAATCATCAATTTGTATGGGGAAGGTTGGTTAAAAAGTAATCTACTTCAACCCAGATGCAGAGAAGGAAGAAAGAAACAAATTAACAGTGTGAAGCTTTAAAAAGAGACCAATAAATGAGACAGAAATAGAGACAAGAGTCAGAGAGGTAAATGCTGTCTGGTTTCAAAGCAGCAGCCTTCCAATTCCAGATTCCAAGCTTTTATGAAGTACTGATCTCCTTCATACATTGGTTCGGCGATAAAACACCCCTGATGCCATATAGTAAACATTTTTCTCTTGCTTAAACTAATTAGAATGGATTTTTATTCTCTGCAGCCAGAATGTTGAGTTATGGGAAAATGTTATAGGAAAATATTCTCCTCTTTCACAAGTTTGTAAGATATGCCTTTTTGGGGCCGGCCCCGTGGCGCACTTGGGAGAGTGTGGTGCTGGGAGCGCAGCGAAGCTCGCCGCCACGGGTTCGGATCCTATATAGGACTGGCCCGTGCGCTCACTGGCTGAGCGCGGTGCGGATGACACCACACCAAGGGTTGTGATCTCCTTACCGGTCACGAAAAAGACAAAAAAATATATATATGCCTTTTTGTGTAGTATGTAAGATCCAATACAATATTTGTGTATTTGTTTCAGGATTTGTTGGGTGAAACATTAAAAAGTTAGAAATGGGGGCCGAGCCCGTGGCGCACTCAGCACTGGGAGCGCAGCAGCGCTCCCGCCGTGGGTTCGGATCCTATGTATGGCTGACCGGTGCGCTCACAGCGCTCACTGGCTGAGCATGGTGCGGCCGGTCTCAAACAGGACAAAAAAAAAAAAGTTAGAAATGGCAGGAAAAGCTCAAACATGCTAACTCTATATAGTGAGACAAAAGAGACACATTTGCTTCATTATTCCTTCTATTTTCTACATGTCTATGTTTTTTATGATCAGAAATAATATTAAAATGTTCTACTCAATTTAAAAAGTCATCAATTTGATGCCACTGGAATTATTTAAATAGTAAAAGTATCTAATTGATCATTCTCAGCACAGCCCTGAATTGTCATTCCTCTGTCAAAAGGAATTCCTTTGTATTATCTTCCCCAAACAAATGATGCATCCTTTAGGATATATGTTCTTTTACTAGGATTATGATTAGAGCTTCTGGGCTTAAATGGACCTATTATTTATATCACCTTTTGGCACCCTTTGGTCTTGTAAGAGGCAGCATAGCATAGCAATTAAGAGCATGGGCTTTAGTGCCAGACTACCTGTTCAATCCCGGTTTTGCCACATGTCCACTTGTAAGACCTTAGGCAAGTTATTTAACCTTTTTGTACCTCAGCTTTCTCAACTGTAAAATGGAGGTAGTAATAGCTCCTTCATACTACCATTGTTGTAATGATTAGATGATGGATGTAAAATGCTTAGAGGAGATCTGGCGTAGGGTAAGCATTCAATAGATGCCACTTGCTGCTGCTGCTGTTTCTATTGTTATTACTATTATAAATTTAAGGGAGATCAAGTAAAAAAGATTTGGGGTATTCATCATCACCACC
>NW_007726214.1:1007877-1010697 GCF_000696425.1 Galeopterus variegatus | reverse complement strand
CGTTGCCGGTCCCGGTCCGGTACGGGCGCGACACTGAAGGTTGCGATCCGTTGCCGGACACAAAAAAAAAAGACAAAAAGGAAAAAAAAAAAAAAAGTTTGGTAGCCAAGTAAGTTTGGAAAACACAGCATCCCTCTCTTAAAAAGTCACCATTCACATTAGCATGTTAGAGATTCTGAGAAATTCATGAGTAAAGAAACCTACTCAGCTTTTGTGGGGTTTTATTGTATTTTAATGTAATATTTAATATTTATAAAGGAATATATGTAACATTTAAGTTAGAAAGTATAATAATATAATAAACACCCTTGAACTCTTCACCTAACTCAAGGACTAGAAAAGTGCCAGTAATATAAAATCTAGCCATGTGTTCCTCTCCAGTTATGGTACCTTATCTTCCCACAAGTAAGCACTATCCTAAATTTTATGTTTAATTCCCTTGTTTTGGTGGAGGAAGATTGTCTTATCACTTACTTACATATTTCTAAACAATATATTATTTAGTTTTGCTTGTTTCTGAGCTTTATAAAAATGGTTTCATAATTTTTCACTAAACATTGCTTCTGAGATTCATCTATATTGTTGTATGTAACCTTATTCATTCATTTTTCAGTGCTGTAACATTCTATTACGTGAACATACTATAGTTTACTTCTCCATTCACCTGTCCACAGGTATTTGGGATTTACATGGGTTTTTTTACTATTACTATTGCTCCTCTCAAGGAGCAGCAGGAAGAAATGTAAGCCAATAATATTGATAGAATATTATGCTTCTATTCTTTGGGAGCAAGAGGGAGGATATTTATTGAGCGGCTGCTTCATACAAGGTATTATTCAAGGCAGGGACTAACATATAGAGATAAATAAAATGTCCCCATCTTCGACAACCTTATGATCCAGTGAGGGAGTCAAACAAATCTGTATTTCTCAAAATAGGATATGATTAGTCCCAGGGACACACAAAATCATAAAACAAACATGACACATCTTTTAAAATGTCCATTTTCTTATAATTTGGGGGGATGTGCTGGAGTAGAATTAAATAATTTAACTGATAAGTAAACTTAAAATATGTTTATGTCAAAAATTTTCTAAAAATTTAAAGTTTCTTTTTATGAAAAATAATGTAAAATGATTATGCATTTTTAAAACAAAATACTGGAACTCAAAGATGTAAGCTGGTATACCAATCTGGACTACACCCCTAGTACTAATAAGTTCATTCTCTTCTGCCATTAAGCCTTCTTAGGTAAAAAAAATTTTGAGAAATATTAATGTATATAAGTTAAATAAAATGTGTTCTAAATAGAAGTAATTGATAGAAATAATTAATTGTGACAGAGCAATCAGGAAATGCTCTATTGAGGAGACAGTATTGAAGCTAGACCTTAAAGGATAAGTAAGATTTCCATAGGAAGAAAGAGCAGTCAGGGCAAAGGAAACAACATAATTAAGAACAGGAGCAAGAAGGGGCCGGCCCGGTGGCGCACTGGATAGTGCGCCGCTTGGGAAGCGCGGCGGCGCTCCCGCCCGAGGGTTCNCACCACCAAGTCAAGGGTTAAGATCCCCTTACTGGTCATCTTTAAAAAAAAAAGCCTGTTATTTTAACATAATTCAAGGGCAGAATTATATTATCATCCCAAGTGGGAATATAGGAAGGAAGTGATACGAAGGTCCAGAAGCCAGATAACCTTTGCTGTCAGTAAGGAAAAAATTTTTAGTAATTCTATTTCCATTTGTGCTCACTTAGAATTTCCCTTTTAAGGACCCCAGCATAAGTACTTGTATAATTAAAAGACTTGCAGGGCCGAGCCCATGGCGCACTCGGGAGAGTGCAGCGCTGGGAGCGCAGCAGTGCTCCCACCGCGGGTTCGGATCCTATATAGGGATGACCGGTGCACTCACTGGCTGAGCGTGTTGCGGCCAGTCTCAAAAAGGACAAAAAAAGAAAAAAAAAGACTTGCAGAGTCTTCAGCATCCACGGTTGCTACAGTTGGGTTATTTGGAGCCTTTTTCCTTGTTTTTGTTTGTTTATTTGTTTATCATGGTCACCATTCTACTCCTACAGTTGTGGTTGCCCCGACAAATTGATGCGGTCTTAAATGTTCCCAGTGGTAAGAAAGCACACTATAGCTCATTTTATTCTCAGATGATAACCTCTTTTCAGACCTCTGTGTAACTAATATCAGAGGCAGTTCTGTCCCTGAGCAGTTCATCATTTACCCTGTGGTCTGAGGGTAAATTCTTCCTTTCTCTTCACATGATGTTCCAATGAATGATATATGCACAATGCTGGATACATGCAGAATCCCATTGTTTGCTTTTTTGTTCTATTTCTTCTCAAAGACTACCGTTCATTTCTTTGTTTTGTTTTGCATTTTTTGTTTCGTTTTGTTTTTTCATAAGTCAGGTGTTTAGTAACTAAGGTAAGAATTGGGAAGGAATTTTTTGATAGGCAATTACATTATTTGTAAGAAAGTGTCATAGGGAAAGTAACCTCAATGGAACTGGTTATAATCAAGGAAATATTTTATACCTTAATTTAGTGTTTCCTAAGGTCATTCTATAGAAAATGTGTTTGGAGGTATATTGATAGGTATTCCATTAAAAAAATAGTTCGGGGCCGGCCCGGTGGTGCACTGCTACAGTGCGCCTCTTGGGAGTGCGGTGGCGCTCCAGGGTTCGGATCCCACATACAGACCGGTTCCCGCTCACTGGCTGAGCGAGGTGTGGGCGCAGCACCGAGGGTTGCGATCCCGTTGCCGGTCCCGGTCCGGTACGGGCGCGACACTGAAGGTTGCGATCCGTTGCCGGACAC
>NW_007726214.1:1004373-1007025 GCF_000696425.1 Galeopterus variegatus | reverse complement strand
CTTAAAGGATAAGTAAGATTTCCATAGGAAGAAAGAGCAGTCAGGGCAAAGGAAACAACATAATTAAGAACAGGAGCAAGAAGGGGCCGGCCCGGTGGTGCACTGCTACAGTGCGCCTCTTGGGAGTGCGGTGGCGCTCCAGGGTTCGGATCCCACATACAGACTGGTTCCTGCTCACTGGCTGAGCGAGGCGCGGGGGCAACACCGAGGGTTGCGATCCCGTTGCCGGTCCCAGTCCGGTACGGGGGCAATACTGAGGGTTGCAATCCGTTGCCGGACACGGAAAAAAGACAAAAAAAAAAAAAAAGAACAGGAGCAAGAAAAAAGAGGGAAAAAAAGATACCAAATGTTTGAGGAATAATGAGAAGTTCTTTATGGGTGAAGTATACATCTAGTGAGGAGCAAGATGATTTGTGTGTGTGAGATCCCTGGTATTTTCGGACATGGATGTTGAATGCTGACCTTTTTTCTTGCTCATGATAAAATTGCTGTTGGATATTTAGGAAATGTTTAGCATCCTAGGTGACATTTAAGCTGGGGTCTTAACTTCCTAAAAAAATATGTATCTGACTCATGTATTTATTCAGCAACACTTAATTCAACATCTACTTTATACTAAAGATACACATATGGGGAAGATATTATTCAAGATGTATATTAGGTGGTAAGAGAAGTTATTAGAAGAGAACTCCTACAGCTCTCACTATCGCTACTACCCACTACCTTCTGTGCTATCACAGTGAATGAATGCTCCTAGCTAAAGCCAACCCTTTCTCTTGGGCACCAGATCCCATCCCTCCTCACCTAGTCCAGGATATCACTCCAAACTTGCTTCCCTTTCTTTCCTGAATTCTTTTTTCCCACTCTATTGGATCATTCATAGAATCATAGAAACATGATGCTATTTTCCCCATCTTTAAAAACCCTCTCTTTGGGGCCGGCCAGTGGCTCACTCAGGAGAGTGTGGTGCTGATAACACCAATGCCACGGGTTCGGATCCCATACAGGGATAGCTGGTTTGCTCACTGGGTGAGCGTGGTGCTGACAACACCAAGTCAAGGGTTAAGATCCCCTTACTGGTCATCTTTTTTAAATAAGTAAATAAATAAATAAAAAGAAAAAATAAATAAAAACCTTCTCTTAACCTCCCTTCTCTTTCCAAGTTCTATTCCATCTCTCTGTTCTCTTTTATAGCAAAATTCTTCAAGAATTCCTTACACTCACTGTCTCCAGTTCCTCTCCTCACGTATTCTCTTAAACCCACATGTTCTCTTAAACCTCATCCATTTTCCTAATCCACTTTATTCAGGCTTTCACTCCCATCAGTCCCCCAAATTGCTCTTGTCATGGTCCCCCTAGACCTTCACATAACTAAACCCAGAATCAACTTTTAATCCTCATTTTTCTTAACCTATCAGGATCATTTGACTGACAGTAGAAGTTGATTGGTCCCTTCACTTTGAAACATTTTTATCACTTAGCCTTCAGGAACCATACTTCCTGGTCCTCCTACTTCACTGGCCATTCCTTCTGTCTCTTGCTGGGTTTTATTTTTGGAATCCCTGGAACTTGGTCCTTAGACCATCTCTCTTCATCTCTATCTCCACCCATTCCCTTGGCAGTCTCATCTAGTCTTGTGGCTTTAAATTCTGTCTCTTCACTACTGATTCCCAAATTTATATCTCTGGTCCAGAGTTTCTTAACCTTAACACTATTGGTATTTTGGGCCAGATAATTCTTTGTTGTGGGGGACTGTCCTTTGCATTACAGAATGTTCGACAACATCCCTGGCCTCTACCCACTAGATGCCAGTAGCACTCCACCAGTTATGAAAACTAAGAATATCTGCAGACATCACCAGATGTCCCCTCGCAGTAAAATCAGTCACACATACATCCCCATTGAGAACCACTGTTTCTAGTCTGAACTTCTCCCTCAAACTCCAGACTTGTATATCCAACTGTCTCCTTGACAGTTTCTACATGACTGTCTAATAAACATTCATACTTAACATGATCAAAACTAAACTTCTGATCTTTCTTCCTAAACATAATCCTCAGATTTCCCATCTCAGTTAGTGGCACATCCACTCTTCTGTTGTTTAAACCAAAAACCTTGGCATTTTCTTGACTCCCCTCTTTCTCTCACACCTACATGCTGATTCATCAGTAAATCCTATGAGCCTTACTTTCAAAATATGTCCAGGATCGGATGCCCTCTCAATACTACTGCCCTGGTCCATGCCACCATCAATTCCCACTGGGATTATTATAAGTGCCTCACCCATGTCCCCCTCTCCCCTACCCCATCTCTTTTCAATATAGCAATAGTGACCCTGTGAAAATTGTAATTCAGGATATGTTTCATCTCTGCAGAAAACCCTCTGTTTTTGTAAATAAAGTTTAATTGAAACATAGCTACATACTTTGTTTGTAGCTGCCTTCATGCTACAAAGGTAGAGTACCTGTGACAGAAACAAAATATATGGCTTGCAAAGCCTAAAATATATATATATATATATTTTTTCCTTTTTGTCTTTTTTCGTGTCCGGCAACGGACCGCAACCCTCAGTGTCGCGCCCATACCGGACCGGGACTGGCAACGGGATCGCAACCCTCGGTGCTGCGCCCGCCCCTCACTCAGCCAGTGAGC
>NW_007726214.1:992143-1004128 GCF_000696425.1 Galeopterus variegatus | reverse complement strand
CCTCGGTGCTCCCCCCGCCCCTCTCTCAGCCGGTGAGCGGGACCCGGTCTTTATGTGGGATCCGAACCCTCGGCGGGAGCACCGCCGCACTCCCAAGCGGCACACTGTAGCAGTGCGCCACCGGGCCGGCCCCTAAATGTCTCCTGTCTTACCTAAAGTAAAAACCAAAATCCTTACAGTGACCTACTAGGCCTTACATGATCTCATCTTCATACCCCCCTCCATCCCCTTCCTTAACCTCTCCAATCTCATCTCTTACTATCGAACATCCTATCCACTTCATTCCAACCACCTTAGTCTCCTTTCTGTTCCTTGAACATGCCAGGCCTTGGTCCCTCTGCACTTGCTCTTCCCCCAGATATATGCTCTGTTAACTCATTCAGGTCTTGTCTCAAATGTCACTTTCTCAGTGAGGCCTTCCTTGACCACTGGATTTTAAATCTCACAGTACTGCCACCATCTCCTATTCTCCTTCTCGAAAATTGTTTTATTTTTCTCCATAGCACTTTCTTCATCTAACATACTACAGAGAAGCAGTGTAGCATCATTATAGTTGAAAGAACAAACTCTGAAGCCATATTGCCTGGGATTGTATTCCAACTCTGTCACTACCAGATTGTAAGACCTTGACTTCTCTGTGCCTCAATTTCTTTATCTGTAAAGTGGGATAGTTTCTATCTCATTAGCACAGTACTTTGCATATAGTAAGTGATATGTGTTCACCATTATTATTATTGTGTTATTACTATATTTTACCTACTAATTAGTTCTGTTTCTTTTCCTTCTTCCCCCATTGGAATATAAATTCCATGAGGGCAAGGGTTTTGTTTGTTTGTTTGCTTTCCTTATTACTGTAGTCACAGCTTCTAGAACAATGCCTAGCACACAGTAGGCACTCAGTAAATATTTTTTGATTAAATATTGTTATCTCTGGAAAAGTAATGGGGAGAAGAGTCAAGGAAGACTTGAGGTTTATGTGTACTATTAAAAATTTTTGCAAAGAGAATGTATTCATGTATCACTTGTGCCTTCAAAAAACTCATAGGCTTACATAGAAAATAGACACATAGACAAATACATTACAACACTGTATAAGATATTTGCAAGCTGTGGAGGAATGAGTATGTAACTGTAAGGGGAACACAGTGTAGTTAGGGAAAGCTTCCTAGAGGAGTGACAATGTGAGAGCTGGACTTCAAAAGATGCAGAGGTCCACTAGACAAAATGTGAAAAGAACAGGGCAGCCTTCTAAGCAAAAGAAATAGTATGTGCAAAAGCAAAAAGGTATGAAACATAGTAGGGCTCTGAAAACTGTAAGCATTGGGAATTGAGAGGAAAGATAAAGAGAGTTTTCAGTGTTTTGAGCTATTAAAAATTTCATCATAGGGGCCGGTCCGGTGGCGCACTGCTACAGTGCGCCGCTTGGGAGTGCGGCGGCGCTCCCGCCGAGGGTTCGGATCCCACATACAGACCGGTTCCCGCTCACTGGCTGAGTGAGGCGCGGGAGCAACACCGAGGGTTGCGATCCCGTTGCCGGTCCTGGTCCGGTACGGGCGCGACACTGAGGGTTGCGATCCGTTGCCAGTCACGAAAAAAAGACAAAAAAAAAAAAAATTTCATCGTAACTACCATGTGGTCTAGCAGTAGCACTATTGAGTATTTATCCAAAGGAAAGGAAATCAGTGTACCAAAGAAATGTTTGTTGCAGCACTATTCACAACAGCCAAGATAAAGAGTCAACCTAAGTTGTTCATCAACAGATGAATGGATAAAGAGAATGTGGAATATATACACAGTGGAATATTACTCAGCCATTAAAAATAATGAAATCATGTCATTTGTGGCAACATGGATGAGCCTGGAAGACATTATGTCAAGTGAAATAAGTTAGGCACAGAAAGAAAGTTCTCAGTCATATGTGGGAGCTAAAAAAACGTTGAGCTCATAGAAATAGAAAATAGAATTGTAGTTACTAGAGGCTGGGAAGGGGGGGCGAGATAGGGAGAAGTTGGTTAATGGATACAGAATTGCTTCTAGATAGGAAGAATAAGTTCTAGTATTTGATAGTAGTGCTAGGTGTCTATAATTAACAATAATTTCTTGTATATTTTCAAATGGCTAGAAAAGAGGAGTTCACTGTTCTCATCACAAAGAAATGATAAATGCTTGCGGTAATGGATATGCTAATTATCCTGATTTGATCATCACACAGTGTATACATGAATTGAAATATTGCTCTGTGCCCCGTAAATATGGACAATTATTATGTGTCAATTAAAAACTAAAATTTTTTAAAAATTTCATCCTGTCCTCCCTCACCCACTCCCATACTCTAACATCTCCAGCTAAGCATTTGACTGTAATTAGCTTATCACTCCGTTAAAGCAAATATCTTGAGGTTTTTCTCCTTATTATTTTCCTGAAAGTCTTTTTCTATTTTCTGCTCCTCACAAGTTCCACTAATTTTTTCATTACACCACTCTCCAGATTCTAGATTCCCTTGGTGTCTTTGGTACAAGAAACTCACATATAATTTCTGTCTGTGGAGTACAGTAAAAAAGGAGGAAGACCTATCTTTAATTTAAATATAAATGCATACACACAAAGTTTTATTTTGTTATAGCTTTGTTTAGGAACAATTCAGCTGAATTACTTTAGTAATTAAATTTTTTAATCCTTTAAGTGTTGGTCTCTAGTCCCTTCCTAAAGACTTAAAAGTGAAGAAACTTGCTTTTCATGATGTGACTCAAGAATTTTTTAGGTTGACTTTTTATTTATTTATTTATTTTCTTGGAACATAATTGATTATGCATATTTGTGGGTTAGCCGTGTACAATATGTGATGAGCAAATCAGGATAATTAGTATATTCACCATTATAAAACATAATCACTATTTGTGACCCTTAACCAGTTTCTTACTAACCTCGCGGCCCCTCCCCCTTTCCTACCTCTAGTAACTACAGTTTTTCTCTATCCTTTTGAAAGTTCAGCTTATTATTGTGATTGTTTGTTTCTTTTTCTTTCTTTCCTTCTTCCTTTCTTCTTTACTTATTTTATTTATTTATTTTAGCTCACACTTATGAGTGAGGACATGCAGTATTTCTCTTTCTGTGTCTGGCTTATTTCACTTAAGATAGTTTTCTCCAAGCTCATCCATGTTGCTGCAAATGGGAGAATTTCATTCTTTTTTATGGCAGAGTAGTATTCCATGCTGTATATATACCACATTTTCCTTATCAAGTCATCCAGTGATGGTCATTTAGGTTGGTTCCATATCTTGGGTATTATAAATAGAGCTGCAATAAACATGGCAGTGCAGGTGTCCCTTCATCATGGTGATTTCTGTTCCTTGGGGTATATACCCAGCAGTGGGATTGCTGGATCATGTGGCAGTTCTATCTATAGTTGTTTGAGAAACCTCCATATCGTTTTCCACAGTCGCTGCACCAACTTACAGTCTCACCAGCAGTGTAGGAGGGTTCCCCTTTCTCTGCATCCTCGCCAGCATTTGTTATTCTCTGTCTTTTTGACAACAGCCAGTCTAACTGGGGTGAGATGGTATCTCAATGTGGTTTTGATTTGCATTTCCCTGATGCTGAGTGATGTTGAGCATTTTTATCACATGTTTGTTGGCCATTTGACAGCAAAGGAAACAATCCACAGAGTGAAAAGACAACCTACAGAATGACAGAAAATATTTGCAAACTATACATCCAACAAGGGATTAATATCCAGAATATACAAGGAATTCAAGCAACTTAACAGTAAAATAAGTAAATAATCCAATTAAAAAATGGGCAAATGAGCTGAGTAGACATTTCTCAGAGGTTGACTTTTTAAAATCTGTTTTGGGGTCCTTCTATCCGTAGAGTTGGGAAAGCACCCTTGATAACAGCGCAAACTGAGGAATGTGATAGTGTTAATCCACTCTGTCAATTCCTGGTACCATCTCTTTTTACCACAGCTCATATTGACTTGTGATTGTGTATCTGTCTCTGACTGAGAGTCCCTTAAGGTAGGAATCATAGGTGTTTATTCATACACCTAGTTCAATGCATGGTTCGTAATTGATGCTCAGTAAACATTTGTTAAATTGAATTGAACTGAACTGAATTGAACTGGACTATAAGAGTCAGGACTATACAGAACTGGACTATAAGAGAAGGAGATTTTTGAGTTTGCTTTTTAAGTGAGATTGATTTAAAACCAATATAGAAAAGAAAAATTATTCTTTTTTTTTGTTTTTAAACATAGTTTAAATTTGAGATGTAGCTATCAATATGTTCATTGCCCATATTTTTTTAAGCATTCTGTGCAATGACTCATCAAGTCCCCAAATAGATATTTTTTTAAAAGTCACAATGGCCCTGGGAAACAAAATTAGGCTTAGCAAATATAAATAGTAAGTGTTTTCTTTTTGCAGTAAGGAATGTGAGGTCTTATTGATATACAGAGGAGGATCTTTAAGTATTTTAGGAAAGTTATTCTTTTCCTTTGTAGGAGAGTTGGAAATGAAACAAAGATCACCTGATGATTTCCTATAGTGCTTCCTAGTACATCTGTTTCATTTTTACTAGAAGTCACTAATCAAAGACTTCTGTTATCTTTCGAAAAAGCAATGTTACCCCATTTCCTAACACTTGTTTTCTGACCTCCAAGTGTCTCCAGTCTAATTGGCCAAAAAGTCAGGCCAGACAGACGGAAGTGCCTGTACCTCAGTAGAATAATAAATGAGCTTAGCTTCTACTCCTTTCCTTCTACTTCACTATTTTTTTCTTTTGCAAATGATCTTAGAATTTAAATCCTTCAAGCCCAGAATCTTCCAGGTATAAAACTGCAAAAAAATGGTAATAATAAGGTACCTGGTCATTCCTCCAATCCTCTGTCTGTTCTAGATCTGTCTCTCCCTGAGAGAGAGAATCTTGAACATACTTACAAATACCATCCAAATAACCCCTACATTATAGAGAAGTCTCTTGCCAATGGGTAGCTATTTTAATTTATTCATCCAGCTACCTTTACTGGGTACCTCTGTGCTAAGCCCTGGAGATCCAAGCTGAGTAAGACTTACTCCCACCCTAAGGAGCTCATGGTCTACTTTGACAACAATATATACTATCCTTAGTTAATAATAATACGGTGCTAAAATAGCACTAAGACTGTTGATGGGAGTGATTAGTTCAGCATGGAGAGATCTGGAAAGGCTTTGCAGAAAAAGTGATTTTTAATCCTTAAAGGATAAAAAAGATTTCAAAAGACAGAAAAAGGGTAGCCTTACATTTCAGATAAAAGACATAGTAAGAGGAAAAGCATGAAGATATGAAAGCTCGTGACATGCTTAGGAACACTGAGTGGTAGGGTATGGATGCCACATAGGCTGCTCTGTGGGAGAGGGAACCAGACAAGTGAGAGGCAGTACTGTGTGATACTATGTGGCATGGGGAAAAACAAATCAAAACCACATTGAGATATCATCTCACCCCAGTTAGACTGGCTGTTATCAAAAGGACAGAGAATAACAAATGCTGGCGAGGATGCAGAGAAAGGGGACCTCTCCTACACTGTTGGTGAGACTGTAAATTGGTGCAGCCACTGTGGAAAACGATATGGAGGTTCCTCAAACAACTACAGACATAACTGCCATATGATCCAGCAATCCCACTGTTGGGTGTATACCCAAAGGAATGGAAATCATCATGTCAAAGGGATACCTGTACCCCCATGTTTATTGCAGCTCTATTTATAATAGCCAAGATATGGAACCAACCTAAATGTCCATTGGACGACTGTGGTATATATATATATATATATATATATATATATACACAATGGAATATTACTCTGCCTTTAAAAAGAATGAAATTCTCCCATTCACAGCAACGTGGATGAACATAGAGAAAACTATGTTAAGTGAAATAAGCCAGGCACAGAAAGAGAAATAATGCATGTCCTCACTCATAAGTGTGAGCTAAAAATAAGTAAACAAATACATTTTAAAAAGAAAGAAAAGAAAACAACAATCACAATAATATGATGAACTTTCAAAAGGAGAGAACAGAACAGAGGCTAGCAAAGGTAGGAAAGGGAGAGAGGGGTGGGGGGTAAGGAAGGAATTGGTAAAGGGCCATGAAAAATGATTACATTGTATAATGTTGAATATATTGATTATTCTGATTGGATCATCACATATTGTACACAGGTATTGAAATTCAATTCTATACCCCACAGATATGTACAATCAACTATGTTGCAATTAAAAAAAAAAAAAAAAACATGGTCCTGAGTTAATATAGTGGCCTTGCCCTCAAAGATTCCGGGTTCCTAACTAGAAATTTCAAACTTGAAATATTTGTCTTAACAGATCTTACAAGTTTAATCCTAAAAAACACAGTGAGGACCCTGGAGGAAACCACAAAGGGGCTCTCCTAGTCTCGGTGTTCCAGTGCTCAAGTGATGCTTCTATTCTACACCCAAATATCAGACCAGTACTTCTTGCATACTGTTCTTGATGTCCTTTCATCTAGTTAGGTGTCATGAGCAAGATATTCTATTTTTGGAGATGCTTTTGTTTTTCCTTTAAGTAACCTCAAATCTACTTGTCAGTTTCCTAGAGGAAGTCCTGGCTTCTGGACTGCACAGCCGAAGCAAGGAGAGCTCTCAAGCCACATTGAGGTCAGCAAGTAGAAGATGAAATGGTGATAGAGAGGTGGGGAAAATGGCACAGCTTCCCCTCCTGCCCCTGCTGCAGGCTCTCCCCACTAATCAGAGGTGTTGTAGAGAAGCTTCGGGCTTTGTGCTTATTGTTGTAACTCATCTCCAGGTAGCCCGCTGATAACCGAACTGTTGGCACAGACACCAAGACTCCCAGTTGATGAGCTGAGAATAAGTGTGAGCCCATCCCAACCCACTTTTCTCATGGTTTCTTTATCCAGTAAATAAATGTATTCTTTGTGTATTTGACAGTACAATCACTTCAGTTTCCGATGAATTTTGTTGGGATCTTACTTGGGGAAAGGGCTATCAGAGCCTAGAGGGGTTTAAAAAGTAATCATTTGATGCACATGCTGCACTCCTCAATTTCCTCTTTCTTCCCTTGACCCTTTTTATTTTTCATTAACCACATTGCTGCATAACTCATTTCTGAAAACACGTTTCTTGAGAGAGCCATCCAGAAAATTATTTGTCCATACATTGCAATTTTCTGTGGCACAGAGAAACCATGTATGACTACAATAAAAATCCATTTTGTGAAAATATATAAGTGATTTGGTTTTATTTCTTTGGGGTTAATGTATGGGAAGTAATGAGGTGGGGCATGAGCTGGCTTTATACCAAACATAATGAAGGATATTTAAAGTATTTCAAGGCAAATAATAAATTCTGGTGTCAATTTCACCTCTAGTGAAAGCAGAAGAAAGTGATGGTATCATTAATGCCAGGAAATTAAGGCATCCTTAAATCATCATAGCAAAAATACCATATCTCTTTCTCTCTCTGTGTGTGTGTGTGTGTGTGTGTGTGTGTGTGTGTGTGTGTGTGTGTGTGTAACTTACATGCTGATAAATATTCTCTAGCGTCAGACAGCCTAGGATCTCTTTCTCTCTCCGTGTGTGTGTGTGTGTGTGTGTGTGTGTGTGTGTGTGTGTGTGTGTAACTTACATGTTGATAAATATTCTCTAGCGTCAGACAGCCTAGAGTCAAATCTATGTCATATTGATATGCCTTTGGGAATATTAGTGTCTTTGTGGCTCAGCTTCCTCATCTATAAAATAGTGCCTTTCTCATAAGATTGTAAGGATTTAATGAGAGGAGATAATATATGTAAACTGCTTAGAACGTTGTCTGGTACACAGTAATGACTCAATAAAATTTGACTAATAATAGTAAATAGGATCAGTTCCTGTCTCCAAGTTGGGCATACAGAATCTCTATACAAAATGATTGGATTCCTGTCAACCCTCCCCCTGCACTAATCAGCAGTTCAGGAAGTGGAGGGGAAAGCTGAAAGGTCATTCTGTCCATTTTCATTCCTCCCAGCTCTCCTCTGTTGTTTCTTTACACACACTCATGTGAAGCGCTTTGGCTTCTGTGCATATTATACCTAAGACCCAAGTTGTTTTCTTCCTTTTTTTTTTTTTGTGGGTCCTTCTGATCGCTTTTTTAATTCTTCATTTTTTATAAGTCTTTGAGAAGCCTGCACTTGGTGAGGCAATATTTTAAATGCAGCATTTTTCAAATTATACAGTCTTTTCAAATAAATGGAAACTTCACTCCTCCAAGCAGGAATATCTGTGCTAACAATATCAAGAAGTCTAAGAAATGAGCCCGACCTGTACATAGGGTTTGATGACAGAAGTTGGCATTTCTTTATTAAGAACTAAAGACTCCTATTTTTATGTAAGGATTACAGAGCTGATTCCATTATTACTGGCCCTTTAATTTTCCCCCCCTTTAAAAATATAATTTCAATTAAGGTCTTGTATGTTTTTAATAACCCTCTCCCCCACAGATTGAAATGCCCTAGTCAAAACCTCTTTGTCCCATTTGCTCTAAAAAAGCCAAGGATATGTGCTTTTTTTTTTTTTTTTTTTTTTAAAGATGACCGGTAAGGGGATCTTAACCCTTGATTTGGTGTTGTCAGCACCACGCTCAGCCAGTGAGCGAACCGGCCATCCCTATATGGGATCCGAACCCGGGGCCTTGGTGTTATCAGCACCACACTCTCCCGAGTGAGCCACCGGGCCGGCCCAAGGATATGTGCTTTTAAACAACTGTTTGGATAACAGTTTCTGCCCAGTAAACTTGCAGTTGGCAATTCACAAGTTTTTCTCTGATAGCTCCCTTCTTTCTTCCTTAAATGGAGTTACTTGTAAAGTATTCAGCTGAAGAATAAAACTACTGGCAGTGGTGTCTTATCCATGGATGTAGTTAGTGAGGTAACCCCATCATGAGTCCTCCCAGTATCTTACCTCCACTGAAGAAAGTAATTGGCTTGAGTTATTTTTGTGGTTTGTGTGTGGCCGAACCCGGGGCCTTGGTGTTATCAGCACCACACTCTCCCGAGTGAGCCACCGGGCCGGCCCAAGGATATGTGCTTTTAAACAACTGTTTGGATAACAGTTTCTGCCCAGTAAACTTGCAGTTGGCAATTCACAAGTTTTTCTCTGATAGCTCCCTTCTTTCTTCCTTAAATGGAGTTACTTGTAAAGTATTCAGCTGAAGAATAAAACTACTGGCAGTGGTGTCTTATCCATGGATGTAGTTAGGGAGGTAACCCCATCATGAGTCCTCCCAGTATCTTACCTCCACTGAAGAAAGTAATTGGCTTGAGTTATTTTTGTGGTTTGTGTGTGGTAGTGTCAAGCTCACTGAGGAAACAGTGCTATAAAAACATTTAAAGGAACCAATAAGTTCTTACTCAGATTTCTCACTTAAGCATTGGTTTTTGCAAAACAGTTCCTCATAGATTTCAATTCAGGTGCCATGAGATTCCCCTGGTGAGAAAGAAGTCAAGATAGGGGCAGGACAATGCGTTGAAGCAGTGCGGTCATACAGGTTAATGTGGGAGAGAGAGAGAGAGAGACAGAAACACAGAGAAAGAGAGGGAGGGACAGAGAGAATGCCAGAGATTTATGTAACATCTTAAGGAGCAGACAGGCAGGGAAGGTTCTGCAACCCACATGCATCTGCTCTGGAATCTGAAAATTACTTCATAGAATTTTTACTTTTTATCAGTCCCTGCCTGATGTTTCACAGAGCTCTAGCTCCTGTCTGAAGCAGTGCCTAAGGAGCTCAGTACCTTGTGTATGGAGGCACTCTAATATTTGTTAACTAAATGAAAGCTAGTGGGAAAAGTAATTAATGGGGCAAGTCATGAATTGCTTTTTTCCCATAAACCAGAATCTACTTAAACTATAAATCCAAACTACTCCTATCTGCCTGGCCAGCGAGTCCTCAAAAGATCATGCAGGATAGTTTCCTCACCACTACGTTGGGACATCTTGCTTCCTCACATATGAAGATATCTTGGATTTTCCCATTCTTTTTCCATGACTTTTAAACGGGTGGGAGGGGGAAGAAAATACGAAAGTACTTCCAAAAGTTCCTGGAAAAACAGAATTAAAAGATAATACAAATCTTTCCATGAACTTTTTGAAGACACCTCATAGATATGGTAGGAAGGACGGTTTGGGGAGTGTGTGGGGGGAGAGTGTGCGTGTGTGTGTGTGTGTGTGTGTGTGTGTGTGTGTGTGTGTGCGCGCGCGCATACAAAGTCTAAACAGTAGACTGGAGCCACAAAGCCTGCATTCTAATCCATTTAGCCAGTACCTTGTGTGAACTTGGGCAAGTCAGTTGATTTGCCAGGCCGTGTTTCCTCATTTTCTGCATAGGAATATTAATACTTATTCTACATTCCTCACAAGGTGGCATTAAAGATTTAAAGAAATGACATATAATAGCATTTTGAAAGGATAAAGTTACGTTTCAGTCTAAAATAGAGAAACTAATTAGTATGGTTGATGGAAGGAGGTTGAGAAGACTGTTATTGGATTAGGAAGAAAGGTGGGGCTGGGAATAGTAAGGTGGGGCTGGGAGCCCCTCCTTCATTTGAAAGATACCAGGAGCCCAAACATTCTCTCCATCCCTCAAACCACAAATTTAGCCAACACTTTCTTCTATCTTGAGACATCTCCAGAAAAAGGGTTTTTCCTTTTTCCTGCTCCTCTGTGACAGGGATTTTTATTTGTTTGTGATTATTGGGTGCCTACTGCCAGGCAATGTGTTTACTAACTTATTATTATTTCATAATTAGCCTTAGAGGACAATACTTCTATCTTCAAAGGACTTTCACGGGTCGTTTCATACATTCCCCTAACTCTTCTTGTTGATGGAAATGGCAGTTCATTCCTCACCATTTAATATGTGGAGAAACAGAGGCTTAAAGAAAGGCAGTGACGACCAAACACCACCGAGTGGTGGAGTGGTGACGAAGCCAGTGGCCAAACTTGGGTTTCCTGACTCCCCTCTTCCCATCAAATATGTACTGAAACATGAAGTAACTAAGGTGTGTACCGTAGGCTCCGAGGCAGATCTGGTGTAGGAGGGATCAGCAGGGGTTCCCCCAAGCAGGGCATCCTTCGGGCATGAAGCCCTTCCCTCTTTGGACTCCAGTGCTGTAGATAGAATGGGATTTTCACATGTCAGTGCAGTGAAGAAAGATACCCAGGAAGAAGGAAGCCTCACCTGTAGCTTATCTTTAAAGCCACTTGGCATAAGGGCTTGTGGCTTTGGAGACAAGAGAGTTCTATTCCTGCCAGCACTTATACAGCGTGTGTCTGCAAATCTCTCAGCCAGTGAGTCTCACTTTTCTCCCCGTGAAATGGAAATCATAATATCCACCTCACTTAGGGCAATTCTACTGCGGCTCAAATAAGGCCTGAGGCTTTGTAAATTGGAACATGAACTTCCCTCCCACCCAATCCCCCAATACGTCGATACCTCCGAAGCCTAACTTTTCCCCAACGTTTGACCTACCCAGGCCACTCTCTACCACCTAGGGAGCGCGAGTTCCGGACGCCAGCTCTCGGTGACGCGCCCTGCCAGCTCGCACTCCTGTTTTTGTTTTAGGTTTGGGAGGGAGACGCTCTCGATCCTGGCTGCCTCCGGTCCTCATAAATCTGTACGTCTCTCTGTTATCCACTCGGTGTGCTCGGCTGCGTCCCTCGGCCGGTCCGTCTCTCGGGCTCCCCCTCGCTCCAGCTGTCCGTCCGAGCCCGGGTGCCTGCCCCCAAGGAGCCGTCCTCCGGCTGGGGTAGGGGCTGCCTTCTCTCCCCTCAGCGAGGCGGAAACAAAGGAGGGGCGGGGGAGCGCTCCGCTGCGGCTCCGCGATTCGCCCTTTATTCTGAACTCGCAACGTCAGCGGGCCGCGATGGAGCTGCGGGGCGCGGGCTGGGCCGCCCACAGCGCGCCGGGCCGGGGGAGCG
>NW_007726214.1:976191-987623 GCF_000696425.1 Galeopterus variegatus | reverse complement strand
AAAAAAAAAAAAATGCAGGCGTCAAAGTATCTCCTGTCTTCCTGGAATTTCAGAATGGCAGGAAACTAGTGAGCAATCAGGGAGAGCTTCCTGCATGCCAAAGAGAAACAGGAGAACAGTGAAAGGGTGGAAGGAACAAAACTTTTTTTTCTTGTTGTACTTGCCCAAAGAGCAGGGTCTAGGGCGAAAGAGTGTAGTTGATTTTTGTTTGTGGAGGAAGGGGTACAGAGATAGTTCGGGGAAGGATGGAATGACCTCAGCCTAGGATGCCTGGTGTCCTATGAGTCAGGAGCATCTGACTGGTCTCAGTGCCAACTGCCCCCTGCTAGGAAGGGCATAGAAGAGAGGAACCGAGCATTAACATGTTACTCTTCTTTTAGCCACTTTCCATGCCATGATGGGCCTGGGTTAAATGTAAAACTGACAGGGGACTCTAGGCTTTATTCTGCCCACTTCCCAAAAGCTCCAGAGCTAATAGGGTCAAGATTTTTTTTTTAAAGCATAGTATAATGTTTATAATTTATATGTTAATGCAGGAAAATTCCTAACCCTCTTTCCAAGAATTTGCAACAATCTTTTTTTGTTACTTCCCTTCATAAAGACGGTCTTTCACAACTGCATCCACCATAGAATTCCTTCTGTTTGTAGTCAGTCATTTTCCTCATTCTCTATCAAAGGGCACCCTTTCTCAGAGAGGGCTGGGGCACCTTATGATTAAGGGCTGATGTATAGGAACAGAGCTAGACCTTAGGGAGACCTTGTGGTAAAGGAAATTGGGTTCCGGACAACTCTTTTGGCAAGTGGAGGGTGGGGGAATCCCTTTCCTTGGGGGCCAAGGACAAAGAATCGGGGGAAAGGAAGGTTGACTTAGAACATGGGTAATTATAAGTGAAATTTGGAGAATTAGATGGCAGGGCAGGGGAACAATACAGTGAAGAACAAGGCTCCCGGGGTTGTCTGTCTTCCCTGGGCACTGAAATATATTTGTCCTACTGCTTGCCTCGCCTGTCTCCAACCCCCTCCCTACCAAGGGCTAACCTCTGTCAATGTCTCCTGCTCCCCAGAGCTCCTTATCAGCCTGTGTCCAAGCCAGAATAACTCCCTTCTCTTCCCCTAAGGAAAATAGAACAAGTTACTCTCTTCCCCTGGCTACATATACACACCCAGCACTTTCCTGTCCAAGGTTTTTGGCCTCTGCTGATAGTCTTCAACTCCGGGAAGGAAGGGGAGAGGAGGGATGATGCATCATCCTACATCCCTGCCGCATGTTTCTGGGAATTGTTCTCGGACACCCCTTGCCAGCACCTTGTCCCACCTCCACCCATAATCCTTCAAGGATTCTGGTCACTCCCCAGCTCAAAGCCAAGGAGCCCTGGAAAGGGGAGAGCCCTGGAGGAGCCAAGCCTTGCTGAAACAAATGGAGGTACAAGGGTACTTCAAAAAGTTCATGGAAATATAGAATTAAAAGAAAATGTGAATCTTCTGTGAACTTCTTGAAGTACCCTAATAGATGTATGAGCAGTCATTCACCTGAATAGGGCTGTGTGATCATCTGTTCTCATCTGTCATTAGCCCCCTGGGTCCAGCAGCAATTCAGAAGGACGGGCAGATACAAGACTATAGATGGGCGGGGAACGGAGGAGAGAAACACTTCCCCACTTCAAGGTTGACAAGAACCAGGACAATAGATGAGGTCACATTCACACACATATTCCTATTCCAGAGCTTGAGAAGTGACAGCTTTTTTGTGAAATAATTCATCAGGGAGGGTAGATGTCTTTCAAGGAAGAAGCGAGTCTACTTTTATATGTTTGGGTTGGGTTTGGTTTTGCGGCTGACCAGTATGGAGATTGGAACCCTTGATGTTGGTATTATAACACTGTGCTCTAACCAAGAGCTAATCGGCCAGCCCTTATCTGTTTAGTTTTAACAGGACAAGTGCTGGTGGTTTTTCATTTCTCATGCCAGGAAAACGTGACCAAGTCATTCCAGGAGTATTCCAATGTGGGGCTCAAGTAACAGAAGGTGAACAGACTGCTCTGTCTGGGCCAGTAACTAAGTCTCCTCTCTGTAACTTTGGTCCTTGCAAGCCAAGACAAATCCATAAGCCACTGCTTCAGAGTACCAGAGCTATAGGGAACACCACTTCAGGGGAAAGAAGAAAAAGTTCTGAGAGGTTTAGAACGGACCTTTAAGGAAATGTTAAGGGAATTTGATTTGTGACCTTCAGAAAAGGTTGGTTGGGGTTGGAGGATGTAGATAGAACTGTGGTCTCTGCTTAGAGTTTCAGCAAGAGCATTAAGAGCCAAACATTGGTTGAAGCTGCTTAAAGGTAGAACCAGAGTGCTAGACATGCTACAGCAGGAAGGGCTAAGTTTGTATACAAGGAAGAGCTTCCTGGCAATAAGGGGGCTTGAGCTCTCAAACTGGAGTAACAGAAAGAGGTAACAGGATACTTTTTTCCAAGTCTCATATGTAGTCTTCCAGGGAGAGTCTAATGAATTAAATGGCTTTTCATGTGTGGAGGAATTAGGTTGGATTTTCTTTTTTTTTTTTTGTCCTTTTTGAGACTGGCTGCCCCGCGCTCAGCCAGTGAGTGCACCAGCCTTCAAGGTTGACAAGAACCAGGACAATAGATGAGGTCACATTCACACACATATTCCTATTCCAGAGCTTGAGAAGTGACAGCTTTTTTGTGAAATAATTCATCAGGGAGGGTAGATGTCTTTCAAGGAAGAAGCGAGTCTACTTTTATATGTTTGGGTTGGGTTTGGTTTTGCGGCTGACCAGTATGGAGATTGGAACCCTTGATGTTGGTATTATAACACTGTGCTCTAACCAAGAGCTAATCGGCCAGCCCTTATCTGTTTAGTTTTAACAGGACAAGTGCTGGTGGTTTTTCATTTCTCATGCCAGGAAAACGTGACCAAGTCATTCCAGGAGTATTCCAATGTGGGGCTCAAGTAACAGAAGGTGAACAGACTGCTCTGTCTGGGCCAGTAACTAAGTCTCCTCTCTGTAACTTTGGTCCTTGCAAGCCAAGACAAATCCATAAGCCACTGCTTCAGAGTACCAGAGCTATAGGGAACACCACTTCAGGGGAAAGAAGAAAAAGTTCTGAGAGGTTTAGAACGGACCTTTAAGGAAATGTTAAGGGAATTTGATTTGTGACCTTCAGAAAAGGTTGGTTGGGGTTGGAGGATGTAGATAGAACTGTGGTCTCTGCTTAGAGTTTCAGCAAGAGCATTAAGAGCCAAACATTGGTTGAAGCTGCTTAAAGGTAGAACCAGAGTGCTAGACATGCTACAGCAGGAAGGGCTAAGTTTGTATACAAGGAAGAGCTTCCTGGCAATAAGGGGGCTTGAGCTCTCAAACTGGAGTAACAGAAAGAGGTAACAGGATACTTTTTTCCAAGTCTCATATGTAGTCTTCCAGGGAGAGTCTAATGAATTAAATGGCTTTTCATGTGTGGAGGAATTAGGTTGGATTTTCTTTTTTTTTTTTTGTCCTTTTTGAGACTGGCTGCCCCGCGCTCAGCCAGTGAGTGCACCAGCCATCCCTATATAGGATCTGAACCCGTGGCAGGAGCGCTGCTGTGCTCCCAGCGCCGCACTCTCCGGAGTGCGCCACGGGCTCGGCCGTAGGTTGGATTTTCATAGTACCATGGAGTGAGTAAGGAGAGGTAGGAATGCAGTTGTATTTTTCAGCTTGTATGAACAAACTGAACCCAGGGGTCTGCTGTTCCTATGGTGATGATGCTCCTGAAGAGAACACAGTAGATGAGTCTCTTGATAATAGTGCATATTAGAGGAGGTATCAGGGTGGGGGGAAGAACGCCACAGTGTAAACATAAGACTGGGGAGGCCAGAGGCAGCTCTGTTCCCTCCAGACATCCTCTGATCCTGGCCTGCCTTTATCTTCTTCCTTTGGACCTCAGGAGCCATCCAGGTCTTGCTTGCTTAAGGATGACTGGATCAACATATTCATCATTCATCATGTCCCTTAAAGGACATGAGCCTTTTTAGGACAAATAAGCCGTGTCCTTTTAGAAACAGAGGAGGTCATGGGTGAAGAGAAGCATACTGGGGCCTGGAAATGGTATCTTGGCTGAGGAGGGTGAGGATGAGGGGTTTAAACAGAAACCACCCTCAGGGTGGGGGGAAGAACGCCACAGTGTAAACATAAGACTGGGGAGGCCAGAGGCAGCTCTATTCCCTCCAGACATCCTCTGATCCTGGCCTGCCTTTATCTTCTTCCTTTGGACCTCAGGGGCCATCCAGGTCTTGCTTGCTTAAGGATGACTGGATCAACATATTCATCATTCATCATGTCCCTTAAAGGACATGAGCCTTTTTAGGACAAATAAGCCGTGTCCTTTTAGAAACAGAGGAGGTCATGGGTGAAGAGAAGCATACTGGGGCCTGGAAATGGTATCTTGGCTGAGGAGGGTGAGGATGAGGGGTTTAAACAGAAACCACCCTGAGGGCCGGCCCGGTGGCGCACTGCTACAGTGCGCCGCTTGGGAGCGCGGCGGCGCTCCCGCTGAGGGTTCGGATCCCACATACAGACCAGCGGCTCACTGGCTGAGCGAGGTGCGGGTGCGACACCGAGGGTTGCGATCCTGTTGCTGGTCCCGGTCCGGTACGGGCGCGACACTGAGGGTTGCGATCCATTGCCGGTCATGAAAAAAGACAAAAAGGGAAAAAAAAAAAAAAGAAACCACCCTGAGCAGTCAGGACGTGGGGCTACTCCAGTCCTGTCCTCAGATGTCAGATGTCTTTGTAGGCCTTGGGTAAGACTTTCCTGTCCTGTCACCTCTCCCTTTCCTCAGGCTTCTTCCGAAGACTGGTCTAAACTAATGGTTTGTTAGTTTAGACCAATGGGAGGAGCTAAATAATTTTAGCTGCCTCACCTCACCCCCAACCCTCCTCTAGGTAAAAGATGAGAAAAATATTCAAGAGGTGTTTGACCTGAGTGACTATGACAAGTGTGAAGAGCTCCGGAAATCTAAGAGCAGGAGCAAGAAAAATCACAGCAAGTTTACTCTTGCCCACTCCAAACAACCCGGTAACACGGTATGTTTCTCCACCTTGGCCACTGGAACAGTGACGGAGGGGAGGGGAGGGACAGCAGAGACAATTCCTTCCTCTTCAGGTCCTCTTTCTCAGGGGTCTTGGCTCAGAGACCCTGAGTTGCTCTCTTGGCTTTTATTATTTCACCTGAGAATAATGTGGCTATTTCCTTCCCTCCAGCAGACCAGCCTTAACCTGTTCAGCCACAAAGATCATATTTATCTATATCTCTCTCTTTATTTATCTCTCTCTCTTAAACACACACACACACACGTGTGCACACACATATACACATACATGCACACATACTTCTGTTGGGAGAAAATCACCGGTCCCCATACCCTGAAGTTCTGAGTCTAATTTCTCTGAGGATCCAGGGAAGTTGTTCCTGTCACATTCTATCTCTTCAAACATTTAAAGGTCTTTATTTTAATACCTGTCCTTTGTCAAACCTCCTCTAATTATCTTCAGTGCCATGTTAATATCCAGTACTCTTCTTAGCTCTTCCTTGGCCCTTTCTAAAACAACTTCCGAGCTGTGGAATTTTGCAAGAATAGCAGCTGGGTTTCTTTAAGTTATGGATGACTCCAGAAGCAGAGTCTCTCTTCTAAGGGCTGGGTCTGGGAGAATGAGATTATAATTTCTTATTTCTTCACTGTCAAGGTGAGGCACCAACTCTAAAACCCTGGCTGAAACAAGAATCTTCCCCTCACAGGCACCCAACCTGATCTTCCTGGCAGTGAGTCCAGAAGAGAAGGAATCATGGATCAATGCCCTCAACTCTGCCATCATCCGAGCCAAGAACCGCATCTTGGATGAGGTCAGGAGGCTCATTGTGGGGAGAGGGGTTCTGGGGCAGAGGGGACAGCTGTGACTCACCAGAGGGGGGATTATTCTGTGGGCCCCGTTTACTTGCTCCCTCATCAGCTCTACTTCCTTATCTCCCTTTTGAAAACCCTATTCTCCTCTACCTTCTGTCTAAGTCTTTTCTGCCAACTTCTCTTCCCCACTTCATGATGCATGAGCCAGTTATGGTCAGCTTAAGGAGCCTCTTCATGTCCAATAAATCTCTTTGCCCATGGCTCTGCTTGGAGCAGTTAACGGGGTAGATTTATCTCCCAGTCCAGGCATGTTCGGGCCTTGGGGTATGCTGGGTTGGGACAGAGTCTCTCTGAAGAGCACCCCTGACTCACAGTCCATCTCTTCAGGTCACCGTTGAAGAGGACAGCTATCTAGCCCACCCAACTCGAGACAGGGCAAAAATCCAACACTCTCGCCGCCCCCCAACTCGGGGACACCTAATGGCCGTGGTATGTAAGACTGAAAGAATGTAAAAATTGCCAAAGGGCCAATTCCGTGTCAGTTTATCTCAGACAGAGCTGTGTACCACCAGAGGCAATGGCAGGAGGCCTCCTGGGTACCAAGATCAAAGGCTAGGGAAGTCCCTCTGCCCTATGTCCCCACCTGACTCCTCTAAATCAAAAATATCTATTCAGCACCTACTATGAGTTCAAAAGTAACCTGTTCTCAATAATTTTATCACCTTTTGGGGAAAACGAGATATACTCACAGGAGAGTGAAAAATAGAAGAGTTGAATACTGTTCAAGACAATAGAAGCTGCTGTATGGTGGATAACAACATTAAGTACCACAGTCATTCAGAGGAGCAAGGATCACGGTGAACCCTTGTATCACACAGAGTAGTGGTTTCTTTCACTCCTCTGAGCTTTAAGTCTCCAGGGAGAAAGGCAATCAGGTATAGTAGAAAGAACGTAGGCTTAGGAGTTGGACAGAACCTGAGCTGGAACCTAGCTTTGCGGTTAACTATCTTTGTGATTCTCTGAAGCTGCATGTCTCCAACTATAAAAGGGGGTGATAATCATGCCTTCCTTGAAAGGTTGCTGTGAGGAATGATTAAAACAACATATGTGTAACCACCCTAATCACTTATGAATACCCTGATCACTTTTTAAATTTTTCTTATATCTGGAAATAACTGAACAATTTTAATTATAAGGCAGAGGGAGATGAGGTGTGTGGCTTAGGGGATGCAGATGGGGAGGACAGTTACTATGCCGTGGAGAGCATCCTGTGTGCGTCAAACCCAATTTGATGCTCACAGTCCACCATACAGAGAAAGAAGACACTGCTCAGGAGGCTTATGGGAGAGTGGAGAATATGGGAAACAAGCAGGAGAAATTACTTTAAGTCACAGAAAAATAAAGGAAGTTCAGATCACTATCAAAGGAATAAGAAATAGTAAATAAAGTAGAAGGGCTCAGTCAAGAGTGGAGGGCTTCTCATCCAGGGAAGACATGTTGGGGAAAATGGCCACAGCACGCATCTGTCTTCCAGGCAGTCATTCCCGATATCCCTACTGTTGACAGTTTGCTCCCTTCATTCCCTCTCTCTTCCTCCCCAGGCTGCGACCTCTACCTCAGATGGGATGCTGACCTTGGACCTGATCCAAGAGGAAGACCCTTCCCCTGAGGAACCAACCTCTTGTGCTGAGAGCTTTCGGGTAGACCTGGACAAGTCTGTGGCCCAGCTTGCAGGCAGTCGGCGGAGAGCAGACTCTGACCATGTCCAGCCCTCCTCAGACCGGGGAGGCATCTTTCCCCGACCTTGGGAAAAGCTGGATAAGGGGGCCACCTACACCCCCCAGGCACCCAAGAAGTTGACCCCCACAGAGAAAGGCCGCTGCGCCTCTCTAGAGGAGATCCTATCTCAGCGGGACGCTGCCCCAGCCCGCACCCTCCACCTTCAGGCCAAGGATCCCCCAACCCCCATCCCACCCCACCCGGGGCAGCTGTCCCGGATCCAGGACCTGGTAGCAAGGAAACTGGAGAAGACTCAGGAGCTGCTGGCAGAAGTTCAGGGACTGGGAGATGGGAAGCGAAAGGCCAAGGACCCCCCTCAGTCTCTGCCCAATTCTGAGTCAGAGCAGCTGCTGCTGGAGACAGAGCGGCTGCTGGGAGAGGCGTCATCAAATTGGAGCCAGGCGAAGAGGGTGCTGCAGGAAGTCAGGGAGCTGAGGGACCTGTACAGACAGATGGACCTGCAACCCCCTGACTCCCACCTCAGACAGACCACCCAGCACAGTCAGTACCGGAAGAGCCTGATGTGAAGAAGAGGACAAGGTCTGGAACTTGTGGGGGGTGTGGACAGACTCTCACCTGCAAGTGTTGCAGGATAAAGTTTTTTTATTTACCTCAATCAAAAAAAGAGAACAAAAACACAAACTCACTGCTCTTGCTGTTGCCTGACCCCCGGGGCTACAACCCTTCTTTCCCAGCCTACTTTCCTTACTCACCCCCTCCCTCAGACTTGAGGAAGAGGTGACCCCTACAGCAGTATTAAGAAGCTTTCACCTGGACAGAAAGAGAGAAATGGTAATAAAGACACAACCTGACCATTTTACACACATCACCTGCCTCCAAGATATAGCAAGGAATATATTGCTATTCCTAAGTACATGTGGAGGCTTCTAAGTTTAGAGGGGAGGGTGAAGGGAGGAGGTTTTCTCTTATGTCCCATTCCAGGTTTTCAATCTGAGGGCAAAATTTCACCTGCCCAACTCTAGTTCTAGGGATGTGAAGGCCAGTGCCACCTGTCCGTGTACACAGGAGAAGTGAAATTTATCCCAGGCCTGAGGAGTATTTGTGGAATTAAAATCTCCCCAGCCAGACACTGGCTTCTCACTCATAGCAGTCTCTAATTGAGATTGAGCTGCAAGGTTTTCTTATTTGAGATGTTTCTTCCTTTTGTCTCCCACACTTTTCCCAACATCAATTCAAAGATATAACCTTGGATGACTAGGACTGGTTTGGTCATTTGACTGGGTTGGGGGGCCTAGCACAGGGGCACTAGATACAGCTGACCCCCTGGAAGAACTGAGTTAAGAATGAAACTGATATGTGATGCAAGCTGGGTAGGATGAAGGGGAAAACCAAATGTGTCCAGGTTCCTCTTTCAGCCAACCTAGGGTTTCCTGTCACCTCTCCCCGTCCTTCCTCAAACATCTCTTCCAGCACTCATCAAGCCCTAACTTTAGAAAAACATGTTTATTCTCACACCACCACCTTCCTAACTGCCTGTGGAGCTGCCAAGACCCCTTGCGTTCTTGTCTGTGGTCAGTCCTACACAATTCACTTTGCTGCTTTCCTCCAAAGTTTCTAAGATCAAGGCTAATAATAGGGAAGATGTGAATGATTTGGGGAAATAGGGGGGCAGAGAGCTTCATGAATCAAGTAAATGAGGGGTTTTTAAAAAAACACTTTGAAGTGTTCCCCTTGCTAGCTTCTTGATCCTCTTCCCTAGAGCTCCTCTCACCTCCAGGAACCAAAACATAGACTTCACTAGGGGTGAGACAGGAGAAGGGGAAGGAAATGGGGACAAATTGTGTGCAGATCCTAATGTTAGGAAGATGGGGTAGGAGAGAAAGAAGGAAAATCCTTTGGCCAAAACACAGACCTTTCATTTCCCATTCTCTGACATTACTCTCACAACTCACATGAGCAAGATGAGGCAATCTCTCCAAGTTAAACCACCTCTAGGGAAGAGGGATTCTTGCTCTTTTAAGGTCTCTCACCGCTCACTGTCATGAAGATTTTTCCTCGATCTAGCCCGCGGTCACCTAAGCTAGTCTCTTCCCTGAGGAACAAGTGTTCATCATGAGTGAGGGGAAGTACACAAGAGTGCCACCTTAGTGTCATTCCCAGGCTCTCCAAGGTATGAGGTGAAAGAACCTAGGTCTCCAGACTTCCCGTCCTCCCAACAGGCTTCACTCTCCAAAACAAAGCATAGTCAGCAGAGCTGTCCATTGTCACAAATATTGAAAGTCTGAGTTAAAATTATACTTTATTTTTGTAATCTCCGTCTGTGTATTAATTTTATTCTACCAGCATTTTCCCTTTTCTCTTTTTCTTCCTGGTCACTCCCACATAAAAAAGACATAAGCCAGAATGGCATATGTATCCCAAAATGACGATTATCTGTGGCTCCCAGGGGAGCCAGGAAATTGAGGAAGACACTGGAGAGAAGAATGGCAGGTGAGGGGAAGTGAAAAGAAAGATCAGGGACCTTGGGAGACTAAGTAGAACTGGGCACTGGGCTCCTCGGGCCTTCAGGCTCCAGCACCAGCACCTTCCAGTTCTCCAGCAAATGCTGGAACATCCAGGCCCCAAGGTGGTGAAATGAGCCCAGCTTTGAATCCAGACAGATCTGGATTCAAATTCTGACTGTCACGTTTTGGTTATGTGGCCCTGGGTAAAATACAAGCCTTCTTACTGTCAATTTTCTCATCTGCAAACTGCAAAGGTGGTGAAATGAGCCCAGCTTTGAATCCAGACAGATCTGGATTCAAATTCTGACTGTCACATTTTGGTTATGTGGCCCTGGGTAAAATACAAGCCTTCTTACTGTCAATTTTCTCATCTGCAAACTGCAAAGTTGTTGGATGGGTAAATACAATGTATGAAAACTGCCTGTCAGTCAATAAATGGCTGCTGAGACTCATTAAATGGCTGCTGTGGCTGCTATTGTTAGTTTGACTCAGTGGGAAATGAACAGCTAGCTCAGGTGGTGGGAGCACAGTTTGAATGAGGGCTAGGGAACAGGGCTAATCACTGTCACTTTGTCCTAGTCCACAAGCTTGGTCCAGGCCACAGGCTGTGCCCATACCTCTCTTCAAAGGATGGAGCTTGCCAGGTACTGCACTAAAGGCTAGAGCTATAAAGAGGGAGAGAAGCATGGCCCCTGGTCTTCAAGAATTTCAAAGCTTGTCACAAGCCAGGCTTCCTACTAGGAAAACAGCTTAGAGTACACGCTGGTGGTGGACTACTAGCATGATGTCTGCTAATGAAGAGTATGTGTCTTGAGCGTAGGCACTGTGACAGGGGGATCGCAATGCATATGTCCTAGTTTTCCCCTCCTCCCAGCACCCCTCTTCCTTCGCACCATCATTCCAACCCCTTTACCTGCAATATTTCCCCTACTTTCTCCCAGCGCCTGTGTTCTGTGGTAAATGGGCGGATTAAGGGAAGGAGAGCTCTGTAGCTATGTGGGGCAACTTTCTCACCACACCGCTGGTGCTAGGCATTTTCCAAGGTGTATTTATTCTTCCTCCCTCCTAACTACTCCGCTATATTCTCTTCTTATGCAAATAAACTGGAAAAGGGAAACTCCTTTGGGAGGCCCTAGGATGCGGTGATGGGGAAGTGCAGGATGCAGAGTTGAAATGGGGTGAGGGGTAGAAACAGGTAAAGAGCTAAATGTTTGATTCATATTTCTTTTTTTTTTTTTTCCTTTTTGTCTTTTTTACTGGCCGGTAACGGGATCGCAACCCTCGGTGTCGCGCCC
>NW_007726214.1:961214-975191 GCF_000696425.1 Galeopterus variegatus | reverse complement strand
AATGAGAAAGGAAATAAAATGCCGTTAGTCCCGGCGCCGCGAGGACAGCGGCCGGGGGCTTGGGAGGAAACCCTGAGAGCCGCCGCTGCGCGCGGCCGGCCCGAGCCCCTTCCTCGCTCGGTTTCGGTTGTTTATTGGGGAGACGGGGGAGGGGAGCGAGGGGGAGAGAGTTCCTCCGAGTGAAAACCCTTGGAGAAGTGGCGAGGCAGCCTTGGGCTCCCCGACTGCAGCCCCCGGGGACAGAGGGGAACCGAGGAGGCCGTGAGGGACGGCGGAGAGCAGGAAAAGCCACAGCCGCCTAACCGGCCGGTTCTTGTCTTGCCCCTGGGGCAGGGGCCTCAGGATGGAAATCATCCGTCTGCACCGCCTGAGAAGGTCGGCTGGGTCCGGAAATTCTGCGGGAAAGGGATTTTCAGAGAGATTTGGAAAAACCGCTATGTGATGCTGAAAGGCGACCAGCTCTACATTTCTGAGAAGGAGGTAGGTGCCCTTTGCCTCTAACTATCCCTGTTTTCTCATATTTCTCACTTTGCCTCTCCACAGGGGACTCATCTACCTCTAGTCTTCCCCCTACTCCAAGTTCAGTGGTCTGATTAGTCTCTACCACCCCATCTTATCTGCAGAGAAAGGTCACCTTTTAGGGAGAAAATCTGAGTGAGAATTAAAAGTTGAGTTTGCCTCTTATTTAATGTTCGTTCTTTGCAAATACCTTTCTGACAACAATGATAATCTCCTCCCAAGATGTCTCAGAAGTTCAGTGTCCCCTGCTACCTCCTACCCTATCCTGGCCGCCTGAATACAGGAATTTTTTTTTCTTTGCTGTCGCTGCCGAGACACTCTGTTCAGCTTATTCCCCACCCCTTCCTGCCCGCCACCCCAGCCTCCCCTTTCCTGTCTGTAGCAGAGCCATACACTGGTCATAGCAGCAGTGCAGTCGCCCAGAGCCATAGAAAACACACATACGACCCAGGGCCAGTCTCCTATGACCTCGGGTAGAGTATCTGTGAGTGGCAGGTGGTTATTTTTGTTGAAGTCAACGTTCCTAACCACTGATGCTTTCTGTTCTCCACCCCCCACTACACTTCTTAAAAAGGCAAAGAACTCATGTTCCACCCCCTTCCTGCCCACCCCCCATTTGTATCAGAAGAGAAAAAAATGGAATTAGGAACCCCTGTATGTCTCTGGATAGTTTGGGCTCTATAGTTAGCCATGAAAACCACAGTTCACACCGGGTCAGAACCTGAGCCCAGATCGTTGCATCCAGACTCCTCTCCCTTTTTTTCCATAGCTGTTGGGATCAATAACACAAAGTAATGTTGAGAAGCTGGAATTGCCCCCATGGGTTAGAAGTCATTCCAATCTCCACTTCTGTGACTGTGCAGCCTGGGAGACTATCCTGTGTTCCCTCACCCAGGGCTGACGGGAAGTCCTCCCTGAGTTCTAACCACTTCTGCTTTCTACAGTGGACACTCTTATTCACTAGATCATATTTAGATAAATAAATCCTTTTATGGTACTGAAACAGATACACAGTACAAGAGAAAGCACTCATCTGAGAAAAGCATCTACTGAGGCAGCTGGGGAAGAACTAAGCCAAGCCAGAGCCAACGAGGTCCCTCTTAAGGATGTTAAAAGCTCACTGTTTACACCATGCTAGGAACTTGGTGATGGGGAGTATTAGGAGTAAGGTGAGACAAGACTTTGACAGGAGGATTTATTTTTAAGTCACCTATACCCAATCACAAATCCTACAGAAAGTTTTCTCCACAATTTCCTGGCTTTACAGTTAAAAAAAAAAAAATGCAGGCGTCAAAGTATCTCCTGTCTTCCTGGAATTTCAGAATGGCAGGAAACTAGTGAGCAATCAGGGAGAGCTTCCTGCATGCCAAAGAGAAACAGGAGAACAGTGAAAGGGTGGAAGGAACAAAACTTTTTTTTCTTGTTGTACTTGCCCAAAGAGCAGGGTCTAGGGCGAAAGAGTGTAGTTGATTTTTGTTTGTGGAGGAAGGGGTACAGAGATAGTTCGGGGAAGGATGGAATGACCTCAGCCTAGGATGCCTGGTGTCCTATGAGTCAGGAGCATCTGACTGGTCTCAGTGCCAACTGCCCCCTGCTAGGAAGGGCATAGAAGAGAGGAACCGAGCATTAACATGTTACTCTTCTTTTAGCCACTTTCCATGCCATGATGGGCCTGGGTTAAATGTAAAACTGACAGGGGACTCTAGGCTTTATTCTGCCCACTTCCCAAAAGCTCCAGAGCTAATAGGGTCAAGATTTTTTTTTTAAAGCATAGTATAATGTTTATAATTTATATGTTAATGCAGGAAAATTCCTAACCCTCTTTCCAAGAATTTGCAACAATCTTTTTTTGTTACTTCCCTTCATAAAGACGGTCTTTCACAACTGCATCCACCATAGAATTCCTTCTGTTTGTAGTCAGTCATTTTCCTCATTCTCTATCAAAGGGCACCCTTTCTCAGAGAGGGCTGGGGCACCTTATGATTAAGGGCTGATGTATAGGAACAGAGCTAGACCTTAGGGAGACCTTGTGGTAAAGGAAATTGGGTTCCGGACAACTCTTTTGGCAAGTGGAGGGTGGGGGAATCCCTTTCCTTGGGGGCCAAGGACAAAGAATCGGGGGAAAGGAAGGTTGACTTAGAACATGGGTAATTATAAGTGAAATTTGGAGAATTAGATGGCAGGGCAGGGGAACAATACAGTGAAGAACAAGGCTCCCGGGGTTGTCTGTCTTCCCTGGGCACTGAAATATATTTGTCCTACTGCTTGCCTCGCCTGTCTCCAACCCCCTCCCTACCAAGGGCTAACCTCTGTCAATGTCTCCTGCTCCCCAGAGCTCCTTATCAGCCTGTGTCCAAGCCAGAATAACTCCCTTCTCTTCCCCTAAGGAAAATAGAACAAGTTACTCTCTTCCCCTGGCTACATATACACACCCAGCACTTTCCTGTCCAAGGTTTTTGGCCTCTGCTGATAGTCTTCAACTCCGGGAAGGAAGGGGAGAGGAGGGATGATGCATCATCCTACATCCCTGCCGCATGTTTCTGGGAATTGTTCTCGGACACCCCTTGCCAGCACCTTGTCCCACCTCCACCCATAATCCTTCAAGGATTCTGGTCACTCCCCAGCTCAAAGCCAAGGAGCCCTGGAAAGGGGAGAGCCCTGGAGGAGCCAAGCCTTGCTGAAACAAATGGAGGTACAAGGGTACTTCAAAAAGTTCATGGAAATATAGAATTAAAAGAAAATGTGAATCTTCTGTGAACTTCTTGAAGTACCCTAATAGATGTATGAGCAGTCATTCACCTGAATAGGGCTGTGTGATCATCTGTTCTCATCTGTCATTAGCCCCCTGGGTCCAGCAGCAATTCAGAAGGACGGGCAGATACAAGACTATAGATGGGCGGGGAACGGAGGAGAGAAACACTTCCCCACTTCAAGGTTGACAAGAACCAGGACAATAGATGAGGTCACATTCACACACATATTCCTATTCCAGAGCTTGAGAAGTGACAGCTTTTTTGTGAAATAATTCATCAGGGAGGGTAGATGTCTTTCAAGGAAGAAGCGAGTCTACTTTTATATGTTTGGGTTGGGTTTGGTTTTGCGGCTGACCAGTATGGAGATTGGAACCCTTGATGTTGGTATTATAACACTGTGCTCTAACCAAGAGCTAATCGGCCAGCCCTTATCTGTTTAGTTTTAACAGGACAAGTGCTGGTGGTTTTTCATTTCTCATGCCAGGAAAACGTGACCAAGTCATTCCAGGAGTATTCCAATGTGGGGCTCAAGTAACAGAAGGTGAACAGACTGCTCTGTCTGGGCCAGTAACTAAGTCTCCTCTCTGTAACTTTGGTCCTTGCAAGCCAAGACAAATCCATAAGCCACTGCTTCAGAGTACCAGAGCTATAGGGAACACCACTTCAGGGGAAAGAAGAAAAAGTTCTGAGAGGTTTAGAACGGACCTTTAAGGAAATGTTAAGGGAATTTGATTTGTGACCTTCAGAAAAGGTTGGTTGGGGTTGGAGGATGTAGATAGAACTGTGGTCTCTGCTTAGAGTTTCAGCAAGAGCATTAAGAGCCAAACATTGGTTGAAGCTGCTTAAAGGTAGAACCAGAGTGCTAGACATGCTACAGCAGGAAGGGCTAAGTTTGTATACAAGGAAGAGCTTCCTGGCAATAAGGGGGCTTGAGCTCTCAAACTGGAGTAACAGAAAGAGGTAACAGGATACTTTTTTCCAAGTCTCATATGTAGTCTTCCAGGGAGAGTCTAATGAATTAAATGGCTTTTCATGTGTGGAGGAATTAGGTTGGATTTTCTCTTTTTTTTTTGTCCTTTTTGAGACTGGCTGCCCCGCGCTCAGCCAGTGAGTGCACCAGCCATCCCTATATAGGATCTGAACCCGTGGCAGGAGCGCTGCTGTGCTCCCAGCGCCGCACTCTCCGGAGTGCGCCACGGGCTCGGCCGTAGGTTGGATTTTCATAGTACCATGGAGTGAGTAAGGAGAGGTAGGAATGCAGTTGTATTTTTCAGCTTGTATGAACAAACTGAACCCAGGGGTCTGCTGTTCCTATGGTGATGATGCTCCTGAAGAGAACACAGTAGATGAGTCTCTTGATAATAGTGCATATTAGAGGAGGTATCAGGGTGGGGGGAAGAACGCCACAGTGTAAACATAAGACTGGGGAGGCCAGAGGCAGCTCTGTTCCCTCCAGACATCCTCTGATCCTGGCCTGCCTTTATCTTCTTCCTTTGGACCTCAGGAGCCATCCAGGTCTTGCTTGCTTAAGGATGACTGGATCAACATATTCATCATTCATCATGTCCCTTAAAGGACATGAGCCTTTTTAGGACAAATAAGCCGTGTCCTTTTAGAAACAGAGGAGGTCATGGGTGAAGAGAAGCATACTGGGGCCTGGAAATGGTATCTTGGCTGAGGAGGGTGAGGATGAGGGGTTTAAACAGAAACCACCCTGAGGGCCGGCCCGGTGGCGCACTGCTACAGTGCGCCGCTTGGGAGCACAGCGGCGCTCCCGCCGAGGGTTCGGATCCCACATACAGACCAGCAGCTCACTGGCTGAGCGAGGTGCGGGTGCGACACCGAGGGTTGCGATCCTGTTGCTGGTCCCGGTCCGGTACGGGCGCGACACTGAGGGTTGCGATCCATTGCCGGTCATGAAAAAAGACAAAAAGGGAAAAAAAAAAAAAAGAAACCACCCTGAGCAGTCAGGACGTGGGGCTACTCCAGTCCTGTCCTCAGATGTCAGATGTCTTTGTAGGCCTTGGGTAAGACTTTCCTGTCCTGTCACCTCTCCCTTTCCTCAGGCTTCTTCCGAAGACTGGTCTAAACTAATGGTTTGTTAGTTTAGACCAATGGGAGGAGCTAAATAATTTTAGCTGCCTCACCTCACCCCCAACCCTCCTCTAGGTAAAAGATGAGAAAAATATTCAAGAGGTGTTTGACCTGAGTGACTATGACAAGTGTGAAGAGCTCCGGAAATCTAAGAGCAGGAGCAAGAAAAATCACAGCAAGTTTACTCTTGCCCACTCCAAACAACCCGGTAACACGGTATGTTTCTCCACCTTGGCCACTGGAACAGTGACGGAGGGGAGGGGAGGGACAGCAGAGACAATTCCTTCCTCTTCAGGTCCTCTTTCTCAGGGGTCTTGGCTCAGAGACCCTGAGTTGCTCTCTTGGCTTTTATTATTTCACCTGAGAATAATGTGGCTATTTCCTTCCCTCCAGCAGACCAGCCTTAACCTGTTCAGCCACAAAGATCATATTTATCTATATCTCTCTCTTTATTTATCTCTCTCTCTTAAACACACACACACACACGTGTGCACACACATATACACATACATGCACACATACTTCTGTTGGGAGAAAATCACCGGTCCCCATACCCTGAAGTTCTGAGTCTAATTTCTCTGAGGATCCAGGGAAGTTGTTCCTGTCACATTCTATCTCTTCAAACATTTAAAGGTCTTTATTTTAATACCTGTCCTTTGTCAAACCTCCTCTAATTATCTTCAGTGCCATGTTAATATCCAGTACTCTTCTTAGCTCTTCCTTGGCCCTTTCTAAAACAACTTCCGAGCTGTGGAATTTTGCAAGAATAGCAGCTGGGTTTCTTTAAGTTATGGATGACTCCAGAAGCAGAGTCTCTCTTCTAAGGGCTGGGTCTGGGAGAATGAGATTATAATTTCTTATTTCTTCACTGTCAAGGTGAGGCACCAACTCTAAAACCCTGGCTGAAACAAGAATCTTCCCCTCACAGGCACCCAACCTGATCTTCCTGGCAGTGAGTCCAGAAGAGAAGGAATCATGGATCAATGCCCTCAACTCTGCCATCATCCGAGCCAAGAACCGCATCTTGGATGAGGTCAGGAGGCTCATTGTGGGGAGAGGGGTTCTGGGGCAGAGGGGACAGCTGTGACTCACCAGAGGGGGGATTATTCTGTGGGCCCCGTTTACTTGCTCCCTCATCAGCTCTACTTCCTTATCTCCCTTTTGAAAACCCTATTCTCCTCTACCTTCTGTCTAAGTCTTTTCTGCCAACTTCTCTTCCCCACTTCATGATGCATGAGCCAGTTATGGTCAGCTTAAGGAGCCTCTTCATGTCCAATAAATCTCTTTGCCCATGGCTCTGCTTGGAGCAGTTAACGGGGTAGATTTATCTCCCAGTCCAGGCATGTTCGGGCCTTGGGGTATGCTGGGTTGGGACAGAGTCTCTCTGAAGAGCACCCCTGACTCACAGTCCATCTCTTCAGGTCACCGTTGAAGAGGACAGCTATCTAGCCCACCCAACTCGAGACAGGGCAAAAATCCAACACTCTCGCCGCCCCCCAACTCGGGGACACCTAATGGCCGTGGTATGTAAGACTGAAAGAATGTAAAAATTGCCAAAGGGCCAATTCCGTGTCAGTTTATCTCAGACAGAGCTGTGTACCACCAGAGGCAATGGCAGGAGGCCTCCTGGGTACCAAGATCAAAGGCTAGGGAAGTCCCTCTGCCCTATGTCCCCACCTGACTCCTCTAAATCAAAAATATCTATTCAGCACCTACTATGAGTTCAAAAGTAACCTGTTCTCAATAATTTTATCACCTTTTGGGGAAAACGAGATATACTCACAGGAGAGTGAAAAATAGAAGAGTTGAATACTGTTCAAGACAATAGAAGCTGCTGTATGGTGGATAACAACATTAAGTACCACAGTCATTCAGAGGAGCAAGGATCACGGTGAACCCTTGTATCACACAGAGTAGTGGTTTCTTTCACTCCTCTGAGCTTTAAGTCTCCAGGGAGAAAGGCAATCAGGTATAGTAGAAAGAACGTAGGCTTAGGAGTTGGACAGAACCTGAGCTGGAACCTAGCTTTGCGGTTAACTATCTTTGTGATTCTCTGAAGCTGCATGTCTCCAACTATAAAAGGGGGTGATAATCATGCCTTCCTTGAAAGGTTGCTGTGAGGAATGATTAAAACAACATATGTGTAACCACCCTAATCACTTATGAATACCCTGATCACTTTTTAAATTTTTCTTATATCTGGAAATAACTGAACAATTTTAATTATAAGGCAGAGGGAGATGAGGTGTGTGGCTTAGGGGATGCAGATGGGGAGGACAGTTACTATGCCGTGGAGAGCATCCTGTGTGCGTCAAACCCAATTTGATGCTCACAGTCCACCATACAGAGAAAGAAGACACTGCTCAGGAGGCTTATGGGAGAGTGGAGAATATGGGAAACAAGCAGGAGAAATTACTTTAAGTCACAGAAAAATAAAGGAAGTTCAGATCACTATCAAAGGAATAAGAAATAGTAAATAAAGTAGAAGGGCTCAGTCAAGAGTGGAGGGCTTCTCATCCAGGGAAGACATGTTGGGGAAAATGGCCACAGCACGCATCTGTCTTCCAGGCAGTCATTCCCGATATCCCTACTGTTGACAGTTTGCTCCCTTCATTCCCTCTCTCTTCCTCCCCAGGCTGCGACCTCTACCTCAGATGGGATGCTGACCTTGGACCTGATCCAAGAGGAAGACCCTTCCCCTGAGGAACCAACCTCTTGTGCTGAGAGCTTTCGGGTAGACCTGGACAAGTCTGTGGCCCAGCTTGCAGGCAGTCGGCGGAGAGCAGACTCTGACCATGTCCAGCCCTCCTCAGACCGGGGAGGCATCTTTCCCCGACCTTGGGAAAAGCTGGATAAGGGGGCCACCTACACCCCCCAGGCACCCAAGAAGTTGACCCCCACAGAGAAAGGCCGCTGCGCCTCTCTAGAGGAGATCCTATCTCAGCGGGACGCTGCCCCAGCCCGCACCCTCCACCTTCAGGCCAAGGATCCCCCAACCCCCATCCCACCCCACCCGGGGCAGCTGTCCCGGATCCAGGACCTGGTAGCAAGGAAACTGGAGAAGACTCAGGAGCTGCTGGCAGAAGTTCAGGGACTGGGAGATGGGAAGCGAAAGGCCAAGGACCCCCCTCAGTCTCTGCCCAATTCTGAGTCAGAGCAGCTGCTGCTGGAGACAGAGCGGCTGCTGGGAGAGGCGTCATCAAATTGGAGCCAGGCGAAGAGGGTGCTGCAGGAAGTCAGGGAGCTGAGGGACCTGTACAGACAGATGGACCTGCAACCCCCTGACTCCCACCTCAGACAGACCACCCAGCACAGTCAGTACCGGAAGAGCCTGATGTGAAGAAGAGGACAGGGTCTGGAACTTGTGGGGGCTGTGGACAGACTCTCACCTGCAAGTGTTGCAGGATAAAGTTTTTTTATTTACCTCAATCAAAAAAAGAGAACAAAAACACAAACTCACTGCTCTTGCTGTTGCCTGACCCCCGGGGCTACAACCCTTCTTTCCCAGCCTACTTTCCTTACTCACCCCCTCCCTCAGACTTGAGGAAGAGGTGACCCCTACAGCAGTATTAAGAAGCTTTCACCTGGACAGAAAGAGAGAAATGGTAATAAAGACACAACCTGACCATTTTACACACATCACCTGCCTCCAAGATATAGCAAGGAATATATTGCTATTCCTAAGTACATGTGGAGGCTTCTAAGTTTAGAGGGGAGGGTGAAGGGAGGAGGTTTTCTCTTATGTCCCATTCCAGGTTTTCAATCTGAGGGCAAAATTTCACCTGCCCAACTCTAGTTCTAGGGATGTGAAGGCCAGTGCCACCTGTCCGTGTACACAGGAGAAGTGAAATTTATCCCAGGCCTGAGGAGTATTTGTGGAATTAAAATCTCCCCAGCCAGACACTGGCTTCTCACTCATAGCAGTCTCTAATTGAGATTGAGCTGCAAGGTTTTCTTATTTGAGATGTTTCTTCCTTTTGTCTCCCACACTTTTCCCAACATCAATTCAAAGATATAACCTTGGATGACTAGGACTGGTTTGGTCATTTGACTGGGTTGGGGGGCCTAGCACAGGGGCACTAGATACAGCTGACCCCCTGGAAGAACTGAGTTAAGAATGAAACTGATATGTGATGCAAGCTGGGTAGGATGAAGGGGAAAACCAAATGTGTCCAGGTTCCTCTTTCAGCCAACCTAGGGTTTCCTGTCACCTCTCCCCGTCCTTCCTCAAACATCTCTTCCAGCACTCATCAAGCCCTAACTTTAGAAAAACATGTTTATTCTCACACCACCACCTTCCTAACTGCCTGTGGAGCTGCCAAGACCCCTTGCGTTCTTGTCTGTGGTCAGTCCTACACAATTCACTTTGCTGCTTTCCTCCAAAGTTTCTAAGATCAAGGCTAATAATAGGGAAGATGTGAATGATTTGGGGAAATAGGGGGGCAGAGAGCTTCATGAATCAAGTAAATGAGGGGTTTTTAAAAAAACACTTTGAAGTGTTCCCCTTGCTAGCTTCTTGATCCTCTTCCCTAGAGCTCCTCTCACCTCCAGGAACCAAAACATAGACTTCACTAGGGGTGAGACAGGAGAAGGGGAAGGAAATGGGGACAAATTGTGTGCAGATCCTAATGTTAGGAAGATGGGGTAGGAGAGAAAGAAGGAAAATCCTTTGGCCAAAACACAGACCTTTCATTTCCCATTCTCTGACATTACTCTCACAACTCACATGAGCAAGATGAGGCAATCTCTCCAAGTTAAACCACCTCTAGGGAAGAGGGATTCTTGCTCTTTTAAGGTCTCTCACCGCTCACTGTCATGAAGATTTTTCCTCGATCTAGCCCGCGGTCACCTAAGCTAGTCTCTTCCCTGAGGAACAAGTGTTCATCATGAGTGAGGGGAAGTACACAAGAGTGCCACCTTAGTGTCATTCCCAGGCTCTCCAAGGTATGAGGTGAAAGAACCTAGGTCTCCAGACTTCCCGTCCTCCCAACAGGCTTCACTCTCCAAAACAAAGCATAGTCAGCAGAGCTGTCCATTGTCACAAATATTGAAAGTCTGAGTTAAAATTATACTTTATTTTTGTAATCTCCGTCTGTGTATTAATTTTATTCTACCAGCATTTTCCCTTTTCTCTTTTTCTTCCTGGTCACTCCCACATAAAAAAGACATAAGCCAGAATGGCATATGTATCCCAAAATGACGATTATCTGTGGCTCCCAGGGGAGCCAGGAAATTGAGGAAGACACTGGAGAGAAGAATGGCAGGTGAGGGGAAGTGAAAAGAAAGATCAGGGACCTTGGGAGACTAAGTAGAACTGGGCACTGGGCTCCTCGGGCCTTCAGGCTCCAGCACCAGCACCTTCCAGTTCTCCAGCAAATGCTGGAACATCCAGGCCCCAAGGTGGTGAAATGAGCCCAGCTTTGAATCCAGACAGATCTGGATTCAAATTCTGACTGTCACATTTTGGTTATGTGGCCCTGGGTAAAATACAAGCCTTCTTACTGTCAATTTTCTCATCTGCAAACTGCAGAGTTGTTGGATGGGTAAATACAATGTATGAAAACTGCCTGTCAGTCAATAAATGGCTGCTGAGACTCATTAAATGGCTGCTGTGGCTGCTATTGTTAGTTTGACTCAGTGGGAAATGAACAGCTAGCTCAGGTGGTGGGAGCACAGTTTGAATGAGGGCTAGGGAACAGGGCTAATCACTGTCACTTTGTCCTAGTCCACAAGCTTGGTCCAGGCCACAGGCTGTGCCCATACCTCTCTTCAAAGGATGGAGCTTGCCAGGTACTGCACTAAAGGCTAGAGCTATAAAGAGGGAGAGAAGCATGGCCCCTGGTCTTCAAGAATTTCAAAGCTTGTCACAAGCCAGGCTTCCTACTAGGAAAACAGCTTAGAGTACACGCTGGTGGTGGACTACTAGCATGATGTCTGCTAATGAAGAGTATGTGTCTTGAGCGTAGGCACTGTGACAGGGGGATCGCAATGCATATGTCCTAGTTTTCCCCTCCTCCCAGCACCCCTCTTCCTTCGCACCATCATTCCAACCCCTTTACCTGCAATATTTCCCCTACTTTCTCCCAGCGCCTGTGTTCTGTGGTAAATGGGCGGATTAAGGGAAGGAGAGCTCTGTAGCTATGTGGGGCAACTTTCTCACCACACCGCTGGTGCTAGGCATTTTCCAAGGTGTATTTATTCTTCCTCCCTCCTAACTACTCCGCTATATTCTCTTCTTATGCAAATAAACTGGAAAAGGGAAACTCCTTTGGGAGGCCCTAGGATGCGGTGATGGGGAAGTGCAGGATGCAGAGTTGAAATGGGGTGAGGGGTAGAAACAGGTAAAGAGCTAAATGTTTGATTCATATTTCTTTTTTTTTTTTTTTCCTTTTTGTCTTTTTTACTGGCCGGTAACGGGATCGCAACCCTCGGTGTCGCGCCCGTACTGGGGACGGCAACGGGATCGCAACCCTCAGTGTTGCGCCCGCACCGTGCTCAGCCAGTGAGCGGGAACCGGTCACCACATGGGATCCGAACCCTCAGCGGGAGCGCCCCCGCGCTCCCAAGTGGCGCACTCTCCAGTGCACCACCGGGCCGGCCCTTGATTCATATTTCAATGACATTTTCCTTAATTCTTCCTGTTCTTCCCCAGTAAGTTGTTAAGTAGGGATTTGTGAAGCGGATAAAGGTACAGACAGTCCTGATTTTCCTCCATTAGGAAGAATGTCTGAGGTGAAGGCCTGAAAAGCGGATGAGCTATTTGCATGCTACCTCCACAGCATAGCTATAGGTTGTCTAGGGAGAAAGGGAAAGGGGAAAGAAAACACGCACACCCCACAAGTTTCTCTAAGTCGTGCTCCAGCCCTCACAAACCATGCTCTGCTAAGCTCAGAGGTCTGACCCTAGGGGAATCGCTCTTGCCTCCTTCTCCACGCACTTTCCCAGCCCCTCAGCCAACCTCATTCTCCCCAGAAACTAGTCCCAAAGAATCTCTCCCCTGTCTAAACCTCACAGGCAAGCAGCCCTAGCCCCATTCCGCAACCCTCAGAGCTCGGCTACCTCCCCTCCCCCTTCTCACTCCCTTCCCTAGGCTGGTTCATTTCTTTTTCTGCTTTCTTCCTACTGCCCAGTCTCCCAACAACAGCAGCCAATCCCCGGCCTGCTTGAGAGCCACACCATATATGGAGAGGTTGGGAGGAAACCCGAGTAAATGCGAGAGCAAACACACACACGCACACACTGCACAGTTTGAGCGCTTTTCTGCACGTGACCCTGTGTCTATTTGTGTGGGTGACATGAGTCCCACCATTCTCTGTCCCTGGCTCGCCCCATTCACAGCATAAGGAACCTATTTGCTATTCCCCACCTTTATTCATGCCCCTGGAGACCATCACTCCAACCCGTTGCCTCTGACCTAGATTCCCTGCACTAATTACAAGCCTAATGAGATCTAACAAACACCCAACTTAGCACGGCTGAGACCCTCGAGGTCAATTAGTGCAGTCCAGCTCTGCTCAGGAAATGAGATGGAGCCAGAAAATCTTGTACATGCCTCACCCCAACCCCACCCCAACACTGAGGTTGGAAGCAAGGATGGGAAAAGCAAAAATTAGCAGGACCAGTTTAAAAATAGGATCTTGGAGAGTTAACAAGTGTTCAGAGAACCTCACTAAGGTTGAGCAGCAATTGGAGAATATAGATTCCAAACTCCTCCTAAATTACCAGAAGCATAGAGGTTGGTAAAGCTACAGAAACGATGGACATAAGGCAGTTTTCATAAAAATATGAGGCAGAGTAACTCATAGAAAAGCAAGTAGCACTAAAACTCTGTATCATGGTTTCCAACTCTTAATCCCTTCTCTTTGCTTCCTGCTTTGGACAAGTTGGGGTTATCTCCCTGTCTTTGCTCCTGGTTTGGGATAGCTCAAAAATCACCCCTTTCATTCAGAAATACTAGACTCAACCTCATTCTTGGTTTTCCTTCTTGAAGATATTAAAACCATGATATCAAGCAGCCCCTTCCTCCCATGGTTCATTTCTTAGGTGGCAAAACAAGGCAATGGAGCAGTTTCCTGTCCTGTGTCTTTGGCATGCAGACCAGTTGTCCTAACCTCCATCCCTACTGCTTGTGGCTCTACGGATGTGGGAGCAGGGAGGAGAGGATCAGCGGAATGCTCTGTGAGCAAGTGGGGAAGTGGACTTAGAGCCACTTCAAAAACAGAAGGTTCCACTTCCCCCAACCTCCACCCAGCTCTGCCTGCAGAAGGCCGCATTCTGCTAGCACCATGCCTCATGCCCGGTCCAGACCATAGTGTGTAAATGTGCTGTAACCAGGAATCCAGAGGGCAGGAAGAGTCACTTAAACTCCACATCTGTATGTTGATGACTATCAAATTTATTTCTCCAGCCTAAATCCTGCCCCTCTGGGATCAAGACATTTATAACCTAGTGCCTATTTGACTTCTCTACCTGGGTGTCTAACAGGCAACTTCTAAGTGTTGTTGATCATTAAATAATGGTCCTCGATGAATCAACCTCCCCCCCCCCCCCCCCCCCCCCCCCCCCCCGGACGTTTCCGCTCCCCCCCCCCCCCACCACCCCCCCCCGCCCC